>NW_022315538.1:0-8789 GCF_002776525.5 Piliocolobus tephrosceles
TATGTGTTTGTGAGATGAAACGTATTTACTTCCCCAGCATCATTTCTACATTCTCCTTTTTTTATTTTTTTGAGACAGTCTCACTTTGTTGCCAGGCTGGATTGCAGTGGTGTCATCTTGGCTCACTGTAACCTCCGTCTCCAGGTTCAAGTGATTCTCCTGCCTCAGCCTCCTGAGTAGCTCCATTATAGGCACGTGCCACCAAGCCCAACTAATTTTTGTATTTGTAGTAGAGACGGGGTTTCAACATATAGGCCGGGATGGTCTTGATCTCCTGGCCCGTTGCCGACTCGAGCTCCGGTCGCCTGCTGTGGGGCTCCTTCCCTGCCCGCCCGGGACCCTGACCGTGGCCTCATCCCCGCCGGGATCCGCGCGGCCCAGCGGGCGCCCAGAAGGAGCAGGCGGCGCGGGGGCGCGCCGGGCGGGGGAGACGTGTCCAGAGCCGCAGCTGCCCGCGGGCTGGGACTGCTCGGCCGCCTCCTGCCCGGCGAGCAGCTCAGGTGGGCCGCGGTGGCGGCGCCCAGTGGCAAGGCGAGGTTACATGGCGGCAGAGTCTTTGCAGGCTGGTGGGTGCGGGGCGGCCCCCGAGGCGCGTTAGAGCTCCGGGTTGGCGCAACCGCCTGTGGATCTCCCGAGGATTGCATCTGACCCACGCTGGGGTGCGCGGGACGGGTTGGGGCTGGGCCTGGGCCTGGGGAGGGAAGGGTGTCCGATCCCGGGGTTCTCTGTAGGAGAGGGATCTGGAGCACCGAAGGAGGTGGAGGCTGGAGGCCCGGGCTCCTCTGGGTGCTAGCGAAGGAGAAGGGCTGGGGGGTCCGGATATCTGGTTTCACAAGGGCCGGGGGATGGGGGATCCAAAGAGGGGATCTGCGTTCCTGGATCCTTGCTGGAAGAGGGGTCTCAGAGGTCTAGATTCCTGGGCTGTCGAAGAGGAAGGGTCTGGGAGGGGTGCTGTTTCTGGGTTTTTAAAAGAGGGGCGTCTTCAAATCTGGGTCCCCAGTATGGGTGCGGGGAGTAACTTTGATTTCTGCCTTCGCAAAGGAGGCGCCTGGGTGCTGGGAGATCCCCACGCTTTCCTGGGTTCTCAAAGGAGAGAAGAGCTGGAGCCTGTGCGCTCATAGGAGAGGGGTTGGGGGTGGATTCCTGTCTCCAAGGAGGAAGGGGCTGGAGTCCGGTTCCTAGGTTCTCAAAGGAGAGGAGCTGAGTCTCGGACTCCATCATCCTCAGAAACTGGGGTCTAGAGGGCTGGGTTCCTGGATCCTCGAAGAGGGAGGAGGCAGGGGGCCTGGATTCCTGGGTTCTCACTGTGAATCTCTGCCCCTCCCCCAGACCATGTCGCCTGAATAATGGAGGTATCTAGTGGTTCTTCTTATCTCCATCCCCATCAGCTTCCTCTTTAAGAAAGCCGGTGAGTCAGGCTCCCTCCGCAGTGGAAAATAAATGGGGGGACCCTCTGGAAGGTTCCAGGCTTATGCTGTCCCTTCCCCCTGCAGGTCCTGGGCTGAAGAGATGGGGGGCAGCTGCTGTGGGCCTGGGGCTCACCCTGTTCACCTGCGGCCCCCACACTTTGCATTCTCTGATCACCATCCTTGGGACCTAGGCCCTCATTCAGGCCCAGCCCTAGTGAGAATTTGGTGGAGGGAGGAGAAGGAGAGGAGGGGAGAGGAGGAAGCAACCTGTTTCCTCTTTGGGTCTTTCTCAGCTTCTGCCTCATCGCTGGCTGTCTGGCTGTCTCTTGCTGATCAGATCCTTTCTCTGTTTCCTGGTTTTTTTTTTTTTTTTCTTTCTTTCTTTCTTTTTTTTTTTGTTTTTTTGAGACGGAGTCTTGCTCTGTTGCCCAGGTTGGAGTTCAATGGTGCAATCTCAGCTCACTACAACCTGCACCTCCTGGGTTCAAGCAATTCTCTTGCCCCAGCCTCCCGAGTAGCTGAGATTACAGGCATGCACCACCATGCCTGGCTAATTTTGTATTTTTAGTAGAGATAGGGTTTCTTCATGTTGGTCAGGCTGGTTTCAAACTCCTGACCTTGTGATCTGCCTGCCTCAGCCTCCCAAAGTGCTGGAATTACGGGCGTGAGCCACCGTACCCAGCCTCTTCCTCTGCTTTTCTTCCTCCCCCGCCTTCTGCATCTGGTCCCTGTGTATTTGTCCCAGTCCGCTACATCCATGTCATGGAGAGAGGTGGGTGATGTGTCTGCTGGCCCTGCCACCATTCATATTCATTCATATCCACCCCCCTCTTCTTGAGCCCTGGACCTTGGAAATAAAGAAAAAGTGGAGGATTGCAGGGTCTTCACCTGAAGCTTCCCTGAACTTCATTCTTCTCTGTTGCTGTGTGTTTCTGTGTGGCTGAGCCTCTTCTCCCCACTTCAATCATACTCATTCTGTCCCTACATCCACCCTCCAGTCCTCTCTCTCTGCCCTTCTGTGTTTCTGTCTCTGAATGAATGGGGAGAGTTGGGGGAGGATTGGTGGCTGGACTCGGGGAGTGGGTGGCCAAGGCTGAGACTTCTGTGCCCAACACAACGCACCTCCTGCTTTTGCCCAGCTCCTGCCACGCCCTGGCTCTGGCCTGGACCTTCTCCTATCTCCTGTTCTTCCGAGCCCTCAGCCTGCTGGGCCTGCCCACTCCCACGCCCTTCACCAATGCCATCCAGCTGCTACTGACGCTGAAGGTCAGACTCGGGGCTTGCCACTCCCCTCCAGCCTCCCTGTGGTCCCCTTCACCTCCCCACTTTACCTCCCCCTCCAACCGCTCCCGGATTTTACCTCCTGCACACCCTCGGGGTGGGCCGCCACCACACTGCTGCCCTGGGCATAGGGTTCCCCATTCACATGCTCTTGGGCAGGTCTTCACCTCCCAGCTCCTCCTGGGGTGAGGAAATGACCCATGTGGGGTAACAGTAGGTGCCACTGGGTGCTTGCTGTGAGCCAGAGGCCCAGCTGGGTGGTTTACCAACATGCTGTCCTTGAATCTCTGTAGCTAGCTATTTTGCAAAGGAGAAAAACTAGCTCTGGGGAGAAGGTACTTGTTGAAGGGCACAAAACTAGGGCATCCAGGTCTGGCTCCTAGTCACCTGGGAAGATGGGTGAAAACAGACTCCCAGGGCCCACCCCAGACCCACAGAGTCACAGGTTCCTACTAGAGGCTTATCTGTGAACACAGCGGTCATGCTAGGTAGGGAGCGGCCTCCACAGCATTCAGCATGCCCCGCGGGAGCTCAGCAGTGGCAGGAGTAGGTTGGATGAGAGAGGGATTAGAGGAGGAGCATTTCAGGCCGTAGGGATGACGTGTGTGGAGGGGAGCAGAATGGGTTCACCTGCTGCACCAGCCACATCCACTTTCTGGGAAGAGCAAAAGGGAATGGGCAGCAGGGCTGACACCATGCTAGGTCTGGTTGGCGACCGTGAGGACTTTGGACTTCTTCCCATGGAGGACTGAGATCTGCTGGAAGAGGGGATTTTTGGTTTGCTGCCAGAAGAGGCAATGTGACCAGTTTTAAATGTTTAAAAATACTTGTTCTGGCTGGGCGCGGTGGCTTATGCCTGTAATCCCAGCACTTTGGGAGGCTGAGGCAGGCGGATCACCTGAGGTGGGGAGTTTGAGACTAGCCTGACCAAAATGGAGAAACCCTGTCTCTACTAAAAATACAAAAAATTAGCCGGGCGTGGTGGCGCATGCCTGTAATCCCAGCTACTTGGGAAGCTGAGGCAGGAGAATTGCTTGAACCCAGGAGGCAGAGGTTGTGGTGAGCTGAGATCGTGCCATTGCACTCTAGCCTGGGTGACAAGAGCGAAACTCCGTCTCAAAAATAAATAAATAGAAATACTCATTCTAGGCCAGGTGCGGTGGCTCACACCTTTAATCCCAGCACTTTGGGAGGCTGATGTGGGTGGATTACCTGAGGTCAGGAGTTTGAGACCAGTCTGGCCAACATAGTAAAACTCCGTCTCTACTAAAAATACAAAAATGAGCCAGTGTGGTGTCTCACACCTGTAATCCCAGCTACTTGGGAGGTTGAGGCAGGAGAATTGCTTGAACCTGGAAGGTGGAGGTTGCAGGGAGCCAAGATTCCACCATCGCACTCCAGCCTGGGTCTCCCCGGGCGAGACTCCATCTCAAAAAAAAAAAAAAAAAAAATACTCGTTCTGGATGTTGAAGGAGAATTGAAGTGGAACAGGGCAAGATGGAATGGACTCGGATAAAGGGATCCTCCTTTATCCTATATAAAGGGATTCAAATAAAAAGGATCCCTTTATCTGAGTCCAGGTGACAGACTGTGGTGCCTTGATACAGGCTGTCGGCTGTGGGTAGGTCTGAGCTGCAGCAGGAAATGCGCATTTAGGATGATGGAAGGAGTGGCCACCCATGTGGGCAGGATGTAGAGGAGTGAAAAGGGATGGTGCTGGCTGGGTGCAGTGGCTCACGCCTGTAATCCCAGCACTTTGGGAGGCCAAGGTGGGTGGATCACGAGGTTGGGAGATCGAGACCATCCTGGCTAACATGGTGAAACCCCGTCTCTACTAAAAATACAAAAAATTAGCCAGGTGTGGTGGCGGGCACCTGTAGTCCCAGTTACTGGGGAGGCTGAGGCGGCAGAATGGGTGAACCCGGGAGGCGGAGCTTGCAGTGAGCCAAGATAGTGCCACTACACTCCATCCTGGGTGACAGAGCAAGACTGTCTCAAAAAAAAAGGGGTGGTGCCTGAACCCCAGACCAGCAGCAGGAGCCGTTCCCAACTCAAGGCCCAGGGGAAGTGGATCAGGTTGTGGCACCTCGATGGAAAAAGGGTTGTGTAGGCCTGGTGCAGTGACTCATACTTGTATAATCCCAGCGCTTTCAGAGGTCATAGTGGGAGGACTGCTGGAGGCCAGGAGTTTAAGACCAGCCTGGGCAATATAGTGAGACTCTGTCTCTATAAAAAAAATTATTATTATTTTTTTTAAAGACAGAATCTTGCTCTGTCACCCAGGCTGGAGTGCAGTGGTGCGATGTCACTGCAACCTCTGCCTCCCAGGTTCTAGCGATTCTCCCGCTTCAACCTCTCGAGTAGCTGGGACTACAGGCGCCCACCACTACACCTGGCTAATTTTTATATTTTTAGTAGAGACGGGGTTTCACTATCTTGGCTGGGCTGGTCTCAAACCCCTGACATCAAGTGATCTGCCTGCCTAGGCCAACCAAAGTGCTGGGATTACAGGCGTGAGCCACCACATCACACCAGGCCCTATATTTTTTTTTTTTTTTTTTTTGGGACAGAGTTTCACTCTTGTTGCCCAGGCTGGAGTGCAATGGCACGATCTTGGCTCACCACAACCTCCGCCTCCCAGGTTCAAGCAATTCTCCTGCCTCAGCTTCCCGAGTAGCTGGAATTACAGGCATGCATCACCATGCCCGGCTAATTTTTTGTATTTTTAGTAGAGACAGGGTTTCTCCTTGTTGGTCAGGCTAGTCTCAAACTCCCAACATCAGGTGATCCGCCCACCTCCCAAAGTGCTGGGATTACAGGCGCGAGCCATCACGCTGGGCCAACATTATTTTTTTTAAAGGGTGAGTAGAGCCACCCACCTTGAAACGATCTATCAAGGGTGATGGCCAGCCCAAGGCCATCTCACAAGGGAATAAAAGCCCTGCCCTCCCTCCCCTGACTTTGTCTGACTCCAGCCAGGGATTTCTATGGACAACCCAGCCACAAGCTGGAAGAATGAGATCTATTGATATAGGGTGGACCTTGGGACTGTTGGGAAAGGGTGGACAGTACAACATAGTCAGCTCAGTAGTGGAGATGAAAAGAGGCAACAGAGTCAAACTTAAGGGATTTCAAGGCAGGAAGATTACTTGAGGCCAGAAGTTCGAGACCAGCCTGGCCAGCTGAGGCATGAGAATTGCTTGGGTCCCCAGGAGGCGGAGGTTGCAGTGAGCCGACAACATGCCACTCTACTGCAGCCTGGGTGAAAGAGCAAAACTTTTCTCAAAAAAAAAAAAAGAGATCGGATTTGGGGAGTGAGGGAGTGAGGGAGGTTTTGGGCTTGAACAATTTGGGGGCCTATTGTGTGAGGGGAGACACTAGAAGAGGATCTACTTTGTGGGGTGGGTAACATCGTCTTCCGTTTCCAGTGCGTTTTGGGGTGCCTGGAGACATCCGAGTCTAAATGCCAATAAGCCACTTGATGGATAGGTCTGGGGCTGGGGTAGCTGATGTTTGAGCATCATCAGTGTGTGGATAGTATCGAAACCTCTGTGACTGCCTGAGAGCAGGTAAGGACAGAACGGGGAAGGTGGGGAGGAAGGCCTGGGACTGATCCCTGGGGAACACTGCCCAGCTAGAGGCCTTACACACAACCTAGCTATGCAGAGCTGTGAGCATGCAGCACCCCTTGGCTGCAGAGGGCAGCAGCACAAGGGAGATGGGTGTGGGGAAGGGCCCAAAGTCTGACCTGGCCTCTTGCCCACCTCCTTCCGCCCAGCTGGTGAGCCTGGCCAGTGAAGTCCAGGACCTGCACCTGGCCCAGAGGAAGGAAATGACCTCAGGTTTCAACAAGGGTCCACCCTGGGGCTGCTGCCCGACGTGCCCTCCTTGATGGAGACGCTTAGCTATAGTTACTGCTACGTGGGAATCACGACAGGTGAGTGGGCCTGCCCAACAGCTCTGTCTCTCTGCCACCCTGAGTGCCTGTTCTGTGTTCCCGCCCTGCCCGGGGCAACCTCCATCCTAGCATCTGCTGCTGTGAGGGTGAGCCTGTGTCTGGGTCTATGTCTCACGCCTCTGCTGGACCAGAGCTGCTTCGGGGTAGAATCTGGCTGTTCTCAGCCTAAGTGATTCCTTGCTCTTCTCTTCACATGTAGCTTATCAGGAGCACAGAGAAGAGAGAAAGGAGGTACAGATCTATGTCAACCTGATGTTTTTGCTGCCTAGATAACAAATATTCACAGCTTAGGGTCCACTTTCAGTATAAGGAAATATGTTTCATCTGGGCATGGGGACTGATGCCTATAATCTCAGCACTGTGGGAGGCTGAGGCCAGAGGATTGCTTGAGGCCAAGAGTTCAAGATCCACTTGGCCAATGTAGCAAGATCCCTTCCCTTTATTTTAAACCTTTATTTTAAAAAATAAATAAATATAAAATTAAAAGGACCGGGCGCAGTGACTCACGCCTGTAATTCCAGCACTTCGGGAGGCCGAGATGGGCAGATCTCCTGAGGTCAGGAGTTTGAGACCAGCCTGGCCAACATGGTGAAACCGGGTCTCTACTAAAAATACAGAAATTAGCCGGGCATGGTGGTGTGCGCCTGTAATCCCAGCTACTTGGGAGGCTGAGACGGGAGAATCTCTTGAACCCAGGAGGCGGAGGTTGCAGTGAGCCGATACTGCACCACTGCACTCCAGCCTGGGCAACAGAGCAAGACTCCATCTCAAAAAATATATATGTATGTTGGCCAGGCACGGTGGTCTGTAATCCCAGCACTTTGGGAGGCCGAGGCGGGTAGATTACAAGGTCAGGAGATCGAGACCATCCTGGATAACACAGTGAAACCCTGTCTCTACTAAAAATACAAAAAATTAGCTGGGTGTGGTAGCGGGCACCTGTAGTCCCACCTACCCAGGAGGCTGAGGCAGGAGAATGGTGTGAACCTGGGAGGCAGAGCTTGCAGTGAGCCAAGATTGCGCCACTGCACTCCAGCCTGGATGACAGAGTGAGACTCCGTCTCTAAAAAAATGTATATATATGTATATATATTTATATATATAATATGCGTGTGCGTGTGTATATATATGTGTGAAATTTTAAAAAAGATTTTTCATTAATGTTTACTTCATCAAAGTTTCTTTTCCAATAACAGCTTTAGGGAACTCTAATTCACATATTCATCCACTTAAAACATATAATTCTTGGCTTATTTGATTTCCTGAAAAAAAAAAGAAAAGAAAAGAAAAACCAACATACAACTCCCTGACTTTTAGTATATCCACAGAGTTGTGCAAACATGACCACTGTGTAGTTATTTTCAGAACAATTTCATACCCTGCAAAGAAACCCCATATCCATCATCCCTCAAACCTCCATCCATCCCTGGAAACCAGTAATTGACTTTCTATTTGTAAAGGTTTGACTGTTCCAGACATTGTACTTATAAATGGAATCACACAATATGTGGTTTTATTTATTTTAATTTTTTTTCTTTCTTTTTTTTTTTTTATTTTTAATTTCCCATGCTACATTGACCTAAACATATGGTCTTTTGTGAACATACAAAAATTTTAACCCCGCTCCCTTCTGTGAATCACACTGCTTCCGCCCTAGGCCAGATCACCCTGATGTTGTAGCTAAAGTTCTACAGCTATCTCCTAGTTTCTTTCCTTCCTCCCTCCCTCCCTCCTTCCCTCCTTCCCTCCCTCCTTCCCTCCTTTCCTCCTTCCCTCCCTCCGTGGCTGGAACGCAGTAGCACAGTCACTGCTCACTGAAGCCTGGGCTCAAACGATCCTCTCGCCTCAGCCCTCCCAGTAGCTGGGATTACAGGTGCCCTCCACCACACCTGGCTAATTTTTATTTTTTGTAGTGATGGGGTCTTGTCGTTTTGCCCAGGCTGGTCTCGAACTCTTGGGCTCAAGCAGTCCTCCCAGCTAGGCCTCCTAAAGTACTGGGATTCCAGGTGTGAGCCACCGCGCCGGCCCCTCTTTCTAATTTTCTGTCACTGTCTCTGTTTCTCTGAATTTCTTGTCCCCCCCGTCTCTCGTTCCTTATCCCCATTTCCCTGGGTCTCTGTCCCTACCCTTGGGGTCTCCCC
>NW_022315540.1:0-1749 GCF_002776525.5 Piliocolobus tephrosceles
ATCATGTCTTCTATCTTTTCTTTGTGATTAGCCTGGCTGGAGGTTTACCAATTCTATTGATCTTTTCTAAGAAGCAGCTTTTGGTATTGTTGAGTTTCTTTGTTTATTATTTCTATTACATTGATTTCTGCAAATATTGCTATGTTTTGGGGGATGGGGGTTGCCTTGTTTACATTACACTACACTTTTTTCTCTCGTTTCCTAAGGTGGAAAGTAAGACATCTGGATTTGGATTATGTTTAGTTTACTTCACAGAATTGTGAATGTCTCTAATGCCCCTGAAGTGCGCACTTGATCATTAAAATAATAAATATGATGTATTTTGGCCACAATATTGATTTTAAAGCCAATAAAATGGATGATGAGTGCAGGAGGAGCATATGTAGATCCAGGAAAGATAAATGACATTATAACATTTCAACAACAAAAAAAGAAAATTTACCAGGCCTCAAAATGCACAAGGGGGTGATGGGACACTGTCATGGAATCAGCAGTGCATCTGTGTGCTGCCCTGTGTGAACACTGCCTATTTCACAGTGGTGAGGTGGCTTAGCCAGAGAACCAGGCCCTGACTTCTGTGGCTTTCCTGATGGTCTCATTTGCCTTCCCTCATCACCAAGGAGGGTGTCCCAGTGGCAGCCAAGTTTCTGCCCTTAACTCACCTCCTTTACACACATCATCCCCCTATCCCCAGCACCCAAGGCTGCCTAAGGGATTCCTTCTGTGGAACCAACATGCTGATAGTTACTCTGTGTTTCCTAGATCACAGTGAGAACCTGGCACGGAAGCGTTCATCTAAGGACGTCCCAGGTGTTCACGTGGTAAGTTCTTCTTTATGTTTCTGAGATGGAAATGTTGTTGCTCTTGGTTCTTTTTTATTTTATTTGAATTGAGATATGAAAATCTTACCATGTGCATTATAGATGACTTAAAGAATTTTTTGGTGGGAAAATGTGAGGGTTCATTACCAGATAAGAAATGATCTCAGATAGCATTCTTAGATGACACCTTCAGTTATGAACTGTATGGCAGAAAGAATTTTTTTAGGGGAAAAGCTTTCTTCTTACAACATTGTGACTATACAACCAAAACAATGTTGAAAGTCTTGCATAAAAATCTTGTGCCTGGGCCTGGTGCAGTGGCTCAAGCCTGTAATCCCAGCACTGTGGGAGGCCGAGACGAGACGGGTGGATCACGAGGTCAGGAGATCGAGACCATCCTTGCTAACGTAGTGAAACCCCGTCTCTACTAAAAAATACAAAAAACTAGCGGGGTGAGGTGGCAGGCGCCTGTAGTCCCAGCTACACGGGAGGCTGAGGCAGGTGAATGGCGTAAACCGGGGATGCAGAGCTTGCAGTGAGCTGAGATCTGGTCGCTGCACTGCAGCCTGGGTGACAGAGCAAGACTCCGTCTCAAAAAAAAAAAAAAAAAAAAAAAAAAAATCTTGTGCCTTTCCAGAAGTGTCTTCTAGGCTTTATTTTGGGACCATTGCCTCAACCACCGTCTCCCATCTGCTATTCTAATGTCACCAAGTAAAGACTTTTATGGTGAAACCCCATCTCTACTAAAAATACAAAAATTAGCCAGGCGTGCTGACCAGCTACTGTGCTCTCAGCTACTGGGGAGGCTGAGGGAGCAGGATCGCTTGAGCCCAGGGGATGGATGTTGCAGTGAGCCGAGATCATGACACTGTACTCCAGCCCGGGTGACAGAGCAAGATTCCAGCAAAGAGAGAGAGAGAGAGAGAGA
>NW_022315541.1:0-2030 GCF_002776525.5 Piliocolobus tephrosceles
CAGAACAAGAAAGCTATGGCCAGGCAGGGCCCTGGCTCCCATACTTCTGAGAAGGCAGAATCTGGGCCCAGAAAGTTACATGTCATGGACCAACCTCAAAAACATTAGCTAAGTAAAAAAGCCAGACATGAGACCACATATTATATAATTCCATTGATTTGAAATGTCCAAAAAAGGCAAACTGATAGAGACTGAAATGGGCTGATTATGTCAAGAGGCAGCGACTCAGGCTCTCTAGACTACAGGTAATATATCCACGAGAAGAAATAAGGAAAAGAAAAGAAACTTAAATATAAATAAATGAAAATAATACTTCTCCCTGATTATAAAGAAAATCACATTATTTTTGTAATAATTCAGAAGACAAAATGTGAAGAAAAGTCTTTACTTTTGCCATCCAAACATTCTGGTTTGTTGCTTTTTATCCTTTTTTATGCATATAAACATTTTTAAAAGTAGAATCATAACATATAGTCTTTTGTCACTATGTTTTGGGCATATCTCTATGGCAGTAAATATATCCTTGGCATCATCATTTTTAAAAGCTCGATGTATGTTAATCTAATCATTTCCACCCCTGAAGTAAATTTTCTTTTATATATATATATTTTAATGGACTCGAGCAACCATTTCTGGACTGAATTCATAGAAGGAGAATCTCTGGAGGAAAATAACATAAAATGGTTTGAGGATTTTTGATAGAAATTTTCAAATTATCCTGCAGAAAAAATGGTTCAGTTTATACTACCACCAACAGGGGCGGAGCTCCAGTTTCCCCCTTCTATTTGTTCGCTTTGCTGGTATTTAAGCAGAAAATCTCGTTGTTTTCATTACATTTCCTTGGTATCTAGTGCTTTTGAATCTTTTCTTTTTTTCTTTCCTTTTCTTTTTTGAGATGGAATCTTGCTCTATCACCCAGGCTGGAGTGCAACAGTGTGATCTTGGTTCACCGCAACCTCTGCCTCTTGGGTTCAAGTGATTCTCCTGCCTCAGTCTCCCAAGTAGATGAAATTACAGGTGCTCACCTCCTTGCTTGGGTAATTTTTTTATCTTTTAGTAGAGACGGGGTTTCACCATGTTGGTCATGCCAGTCTCAAACTCCAGACTTCAGGTGATCCACCTGACTTGGCTTCCTAAAGTGCTGGGATTACAGGCATGAGCCACCGGGCCTTGCCTTTAATCTTTTCTATACACTTATTGGCCATTTTTATTCTTGTGGGAAGTGCCTATTTCTCCATTGCTATTTTCTGGCCAACCTCCAAAGTCACATTTCACTTAATTTTTATCCTGCTGATTGAAAGCATTTATCTTAGTGATTTTAATGTAACTAGGAGCAGGACAGACTGTAATTATCTAGGTCTTGCTCTGTCCCCAAGGCTGGAGTGCAGTGCCATGATCAGCCTCGCACTCCTGAACTGAAGCCATTTTTCTACCTCAGCCTCCCAAGTAGCTAGGACTACAGGTGTATGCCACCATGCCCAGCTAATTAAAAAAAAAAAATTTATAGAGATGTGAATTTGCTATGCTGCCCAGGCTGGCCTTGAACACCTGACTTCAAGTAATCCTCCCACCTTGGCTTGTCGAAGTGCTGGAATTACAGGTGTGAACTACTGCTCCGAGCCTTGAGCTCATTTTGTTTGCTAGTGGCGTTCTTGGTATCTTTTCATATTTGAGGCTTTCCTGCTACTGCTGAAGTATTACAGTCACCATCCAGGTTTTACAGGTCTTTTGTTTTAATATTGAACAGATGGAAGTGTTTAGTTCTGCATCTTTACAGGTATATAAAATGCGCCTAGGAGCACTCTGCTTTATATCCATTGAAAGTGAGAAGTAATACAGGAAGATTTTGCCTGGCTAGAGGCTTTGAAAGAATGGAGTATTCTGGTTTAATTCTATTGACTTGGAAGTATGAAGGTGAGAAAAATTCAAAACTTCTATTTCCTGTTGAATACAATTTGAAAACATAGCCAATGATTCCACTTTTCTTCTCTAGTAAGCTTGGACATTTCAATCTACTTGGTGTTTTATTA
>NW_022315542.1:0-5281 GCF_002776525.5 Piliocolobus tephrosceles
AATTTAGCTTATTTTTTTAAGGGAGAGGGACAGAGTCTTGCTCTGTTGCCCAGAGTAATCTGTGCTGGATTACAGGTGTGAGCTACTGTGCCTGGCCTTTTCCAGTTTTATAAATCAAGAAGCTCATTTTCTTTTTTTCTGAGACAAGGTCAGTCTCTGTCGCCCGTGCTGGAGTGCAGTGGCATGCTCTTGGCTTGCTGCATCCTCTTGGCTCGCTGCATCCTCTGCCTCCTAGATTGAAGCCATCCTCCACCTCACGCTCCCAAAAAGCTGGGACTACAGGCATGTGCCACCACACCTGGCTCATTTTTGCATTTTTTTGTAGAGATGGGGTTTCACCATGTTGCCCAGGGTGATCTCGAATTCATGAGCTGAAACAATCCACCTGCCTCAGCCTCTCAAAGTATTGGGATTACAGGCATGAGCCACTGTACCTGGCCAAGAACCTCATTTTATCTGCAAACTTAGGGGTTGGATTAGATACATTTTTTGGTTCTTTCCATTGTTCACATGCGATAAAGTATCCGAATCCATTTTTGAGAGTGGCCTTCACATTCAGTACTTAGTCCATGGTTTAGGCACATGTGAGGCATGATCTCTGCCCTCAAGAAAAACAGACCATGGGGCAGTCAAAATGCAGGGGCAAAGAAGGGAGAGATCTGTGTGAGCAGCGGTAGTGGGGAGAGGTGTCCAAAGGAAGGGGTTCTTGAGTGGGCCCTTGAAGGAGGAAATGGGAAAAAGAAGGGAGAACATTCCAGGTCAGAAAATGAGCTATGAAAAGGGGTCAGAGGCAGCCTCCCCTTGCTACCAGCTGAACATGCATAGTGTGAAGATGAGACAGAGCTCATGATAGGGGGAAACATACCACACAAATTAGTAATATTATCTAGACTTATTCTTCATAATGTTGGGTGAACAGAGTACTTTCCAAAAACACCTGAAAACTCTTCCAGTGTTAGACAAGATGGAGTAGACACACTTGTGTTTATTTTTCCTGCTAATTGCAGCCAGAAACCTTGGATGTTATTTATAATACAAGGATAAGAAGACCTGAAAGGTGAGGAGAAAAAGTCTGACTGACTAGCAACCTAAGGACCTAAGAAACAACACAACAGACACAACTGAAAATCATTTGTCATGCCAAGGATCAGGAATATCTAAACCTGAGTGAGAAAAGGGCATCAGCAGATCTCAACAGCAGGATGACTCAGATAGTGGAATTATAGGGCAAGGATTTGAAAACAGCCATCATAAAAAATGCTTCATAAAATTACAGATACATACAGATACACATGAAACAAATGTAAAATAGTCTCAGCAAAGAACTGGAAAGTTTCAGCAAAAACCTAGAAGATAGAAGAATCAAGTGAAAATTTTAGAACTATAAAATACAATAGCCAAATAAAAAAGTCACTGATTGGGCTTATCAGCAGAATAGAGATGGCAGAAGAAAGAATCAGTGAACTTGAAGGTAGAACAATAGAAATTACCTGACAAAGAGCAGACTTAAAAGAAAAAGAAATGAACAAAATTAACAGTTTCTGGGACCTGTGGGACTATAACAAAAGGTGTGACATTCACGTCATTGTAGCACCAGGAGAGGAGTGTGGGGCTGAAACAGTGTTTGAAGAAGTAATGGCTGCATTTTTGTCATATTTGGCAAAAGACATAAACCTACATTTTCAGTGAACCCCAAGAGGATAAACTCAGATTCATGCCAAGACATACCATAGAAAACCAAACACCGCATGTTCTCACTCATAGGTGGGAACTGAACAATGAGATCACTTGGACTCGGGAAGGGGAACATCACACACCAGTGCCTATCACGGGGAGGGGGGAGGGGGGAGGGATTGCATTGGGAGCTATACCTGATGTAAATGATGAATTGATGGGTACTGACGAGTTGATGGGTGCAGCACACCAACATGGCACAAGTATACATGTGTAACAAACCTGCACGTTATGCACATGTACCCTAGAACTTAAAGTATAATAATAATAATAAAAGATTTTAAAAAATTTTAAAAAAAATTAAAAAAATAAAAACTTCTGAAAATTAAAGTCTTGAAAGCAGTGAAGGAAAGCAGCACCTTACCTATAGGGTAAAAACAATACGAGTGACAGCAGATTTCTCAGGAGAAACCACGAAGGCCAGAAGGAGGTGGTACAACATTTTCCAAGTGTTGAAGCAACTGTCGACTCTTAATTCTATAAGACATTCACAGATGAAGGAAAACTAAGGGAATTTGTTGTAATAGAACCGCTCTAAAAGAATGGCCAAATGAAGTTCTCTTATCAGAAAGGAAATGGTAAAAGGAGACCTGGAACATCAGGAAGGAAGAACAAACAATGGGAAGAGTAAAACTGTGAGTGAGTGTAGTGGGTTTTTCTTCCTCTGTTGAGTTTTCAAGAATTATGTTTGACAGTTGAGGCAAAACGATAACATTCTCTCATGTGTTTAAAAAAAAAATAGCTGAAAAAAAAGAAAAGAAAGAACAGTACCTAAGAAGGAAAATAAAATCTCACTGATACAATCTTTGGCACCTCCTATTACCTAGTAAAGCATCAGTAGAAGAAATTGGTGATGGAGTATTTTTGTTCATCTATTCAGTAAATATTGAGCACCCACTGTATGTCAGGTACTGTTCTATCCACTGGAGTTCTAGCAATGAACAAAAGAGAGGAAGAACCAGACATCGTTTTATCAGTAACCCAGTCCTGCCATAACTCCCTCCCTCCCACTGTAATGGCATTAATCCATTCATGAGGGATTGCCTCATTCATGAGGCAATGCCCCCAGGACCTAATCACCCCTTAAAGGCCCCACCTCTACGTGCATGGGGGTTAAGTTTCCAACACATGAAATTTGGGGGACACAGTCAAATCATAGCAGGTGACTTACAGGTTCTTCGATAATTTGTTTTTCAGTACTCTAAGAGGTTATTACCATTGTATCCCATTGTATCCCAATGAGTGTGTCATTGATTGATTTTGCTGCCTTCTAGTTAATGTCATAACATTGACAATGTTATCAACAACTTTAGATCTTTTTCAAGCTGGCAGCTTCATAGTATGACTAAGCCTTTTGTTTAGACCATGGGGTGTACATGTTCTTGGCAGCAGTGAGTGGATATTATCTGGTCTTCCAGGCTGCTTGCATGCTACCTCACTGCCTTCTAACTTGTATAATATGATCAGTGTCTGTATGCCCTGCTCAGTCTCCCCTTCCCGCTTCTTGGTTATTGAAGAAGTTGAGGTGGTGATATCACAAGTTTGGTTTCCCATCTGGTTGGCCTAGGTACTGTGAGAGATAGTACTTGACTGATCTGCTGGGCACAGATGCAATACCAGGTACCAGGTCCTGCTTATGTTCTGACTTTAACAACCCCAAACCTGAAAACATGGATGCAACAGACAGGGGAAGAAATGCCTCTTAGTATATAACTACATGCAAGAAAGCAAAACAAAACCACAGGCATTTCCTTGAAACTGTGGGAAGGGCCCCCAACATTCCTAATAAGCAAGGTATTGGATCTGGAGGCCACAGGATGAATGAGATGTGGCCTCTGACCCCATGGAGCTCACAGTCTTATCTTGACTGTGCCCAGTATAAATTCTTACCAAGGGCCCTCCTACAGCCACTGGGCAGGTGCAGGGGTTCAGGTTCACTCAGCTTCCTTTCTTTCTCTTAAGACTCTAGTGCAGAAAAAAAGAATGGTTGGCATTACCTTTTTCTTTCTGCAGTGTTCTTTATTTCCTTTTCCTGTTCCCAGCTCCCAGTTCCCTCTTCTAATTAGCCTCTCAGGAAAGACTTTCTACAACCAAAATTCTAGCTGTTGAATAAAAAGTAGACTAGAATTTCACATAAGGCAAAGACTCCTGAGGCTGGCAGATGCTGTGATCCTTGTTCTTGCATTTGGGAGTGTGCCTTCCTCATACAGGGAATATCAGAACTGAATACTGTAGAGTTTCACATCAACATCTTACTGCATAATTTTCAGAAATAATCTTAGGGAAATCAAAGGGAGTATCAAAATACTAATATTGGAGTGTTTGTATTCTGCTCATTAATTTTCTAATTAATTTTTAATTTGTAATTGATATAATTGTACATATTTATGGGGTACAGTGTGATGTTTCAATGCATACATATACCGTATGATGATCAAATCAGGGTAATTTCCATATCTGTCACTTTAAATTATCATTTTTTGTGGTGATGACATTCAAAATCTTCTCTTCTAGCGATCTTGAAATATACACGACCTTGTTATTTGCTCTGTAGTCACCGGACTGTGTCATGGAAGACCAGAGCAAATTCTCCAACTGTGCATCACCATCCACTCTCACAGAGCCTGTCTGGTCAGAAGCTACTGCAATCACTGCTGAGCTCAGAGTGGACGAAAAGGGCCCCCGTGGTGCCTACCTCTGTGTTGCCTCCTTTCTACAGGTGGATTCCTTGGTTGCAAACAACAGGAGTGGACTTCGGCTAATTTAAGTGAAAACAGCATCAAAAAGCCTTGTAGGCTTTGGAGCTGTCCCATGAAGCCGAAGGAAAAGCTGACTCTCCTCATTTCAAGTGGAGCCAGAGCTGCCCGGGATTGACGCAGCCAGGACCAGTCGAGATGGGATCGGCTTCCGGCTGCGTGAGCTCACTCCTCTTGGGGTGCAGATCTCAGAGAAGTCACCAGGGCCTGGCTTGCCCACTCGTTGGCTGGGGACAAGTTTCCTAGACCGGACAGTCTCCGAAAGACAATCAGAGCACTCTTCCAAGAAGGGTGAGCAGATACCAGGAAGCAGAATTGATGAGGTCCGCTCTGCATGTCCTCCTCGGACATGTATTGGCACCTACTGTATGCCAGGCCCCCTCTTCAGATACAACCACCTGAACCTCAGAAGGCTTCCAGATGTACTCCCCACTCTTACCAGCAACCTTGGCTCAGCTCCTTCTCCGTGGCTCACCTGTTGAAATTACGTCCAGGCATAAGCACCCCTGGAAGGCTTTCCTGCCCCTGACCCCCACACACGCCCCTGTTCCTGCCTGCCCCCCGCCCCCAGACTCCTTCATTGTCCTCATTCATGCCTGTCCTGTCCTGGTCTGCGAGCTCCATGAGGTCAGGGGCCTTACCTGTGGTACTTCCCTATTCGCATCTCCGTGCCTGGCTCCTGCTTGCCCTTCCACCCAATCAGCGTGTGTGGAGTGGATGGATATTATATGGGCCAAGGAGGAATGAAGGGGTGGCCTGCCCCTCCACACCTGTGGGTGCTTCTCGTTAGG
>NW_022315543.1:0-17025 GCF_002776525.5 Piliocolobus tephrosceles
AAACTATTCTTCAAGGTATCAACCATAAAAGAATATTCATTATAAAAGAATACTCACAGTACTTATAAAAACATTTAAAGATGTTCATTGTAGCATTGTACAAAATATCACACATTGTGGGAAGTTAAATGTGTAAGTAAAGATTGATTGAATACAGCAATTCCTCATGCATCAGTCAAAGACTTAGATGTAAACAAGTGCCACACTCAAATTAAGTAACTGAACATATTTTAATAAAGGCATTGTTTACAATGATATGGGTATAAGTTTAGGAAAGCCAGAAAGGGAAATGTAGTATCCTGGAGTTGATAACTATGGAAAACTCCCAGTATCTCTTGACCTAATGGGAAACTCATGACAGCTGTGTGTAGAAGGCCACCTGATAAAAGGTATGACCCTTGCTGGGGGAAGATGGCAAACAAATAGATAACAAGTGTGCAGGAAGGTGGGAAGTAAGTGTCTCAACTTTGCTTTTCTTCTTTCTGTATCTCCTGCCAGTGGCTTTCACTGCACTGACAGATACAATCAGAAGCCACAGGGCAAGGAAGGCATTGAGGATCAAGAGCTCTTTCAGGCAGTCGTTTTAGTTCAGTTTCCCAGGACACAGAGCAGAGTGGAGAAGAGTGGAGACTGGATCCGGACAGACGAAAGGAAGTTATACCGCATAACACACACGTCAGTGTTCAATAGCAGAAAGGAGGTCCGGGTAAGTTCATACTTGTTTATATAGAATGATTTCTCCAAAATGGGTAAATGAAAAATTTTAATACCTGCAATCTAGTATTTTTAATATAAAATATACAATGTGACCGTATACTTCTAAATCTACATATGTAATTATTTCAGTGAAAATATATACCTTAAATTGTTAACAATAGTCATCATTCCTGTAGCAGTAGTTAGTGGATATGGGTAGAAAATTGAGAGGGATTTTATTCATCTGGATTTTGAAGTTGACAATGAGCGTGCATTTATGTATCAAATTTATTTAACAAATCTTAATTTTTTACATCAATAAAATTACTAAAATTCTATAGAGCAGTTGGGCAAGGGGCAGGAGCAAAATTTATATTATGATAAATAATGTATCTTCTAATATATACAATATAGAGAATCCGAAGCCTGCTTATTAATTATTGAATTGTGAATTGAATTTAATGATAAATTGAATTATAAATTGAATTCAACTATGAATTGAATTATAAATTGAATTCAACTATGAATTGAATTATAAATTCAACTATGAATTAAATGATGAATTATGAGTTATAAATTGAATAACAAGAAATAGGTAATGAGGGTGGCTGCCACCAGTCTAATTCTGAGGTTTGAAAAGTTTTACAGTGGAAAACAGGTACATACATACTTTCAGTAAGTAATGGTGTTTAATTGTATTTAATTTCTCCTATTTTTTTAAGTGACTGTTAATTTTTTAGGACATGAACGTTATTTGGACCTAAGTGTTTACTAAACAGGATTTCTTTCTTTTGGCTTGGGGTACTATGAGAAAAATCACTGAGATACTAAGGGCACGGTGAACACAAAGGTTGAAAACCTCAGATCTAAAGTATTAAAATCATTCTCGGGCAAATCACAAAAGTTCTACGTACATATTTCTAAAGATATAAGCATGTTAACTGTAAACTTATTCTACCTCTAGATTATCAAGTGGCACTTCACTCTTTTACTATTTTTTTCTTTCTAATTTTTTTTGGGCAGGCAATTCATTTACATGGACTCCTCTTTTATGTAATTTGTATCTAGATGAAATATTTTGGGACTTATTGAGTGTAAATAGAAAGAGCTAATGAGAACCCATGCCTTTCTCCCGCCATCCACTCAGTTTATTTCCCTAACGTTTGCTAATCACTTGTGATTCATTTGCAAAGAAAATACACTAATATGCATAGTCTAGCAGAAAGCAGGTGTTAAGCATTTTACTGTGAAATTATACTAGTTGATACCATGCACAGGAACATGAACAGAAATATAAAAAGAGGAAATTGCAACAGGTTGTAACGTAGTGCTCAAAACTAGGAATCAGAACATGATCTGTGCCCCATCTAGCTACATGATCATGGGCAATCATTGACTGTTCTGAGCCTCAGTTTTGTTTTCACAGAGAAATGAATCAATCTAACAGTAATTGACCAGTTTCTTGAGGAACTTAAGGACCAGGATAAAATAATACGTAGTTGCAGTTACTACATAATCTATTAGGTCAAACTAGACATACAGTTACTTAGATATATGTATAGTTACTTATTTTAGAAATGCTTGAGGATTCCAGAAAATTTTCAAGCTCCTTAATTTGGCACACTTGGCCTGGTCTAGCATTTTGTCAATTAGCCATGACTTATTTTCACAATTCTGACTTCTACCACAAACTGTACCAGATTATTACTAATTTAAATTACAATGCTATGTAGTTTCACTTTTCCATGCTTTGACTTTAATAAGTGATGTTAAATATATTAATGATGAAGAATATCTATATAAAATCTGATAATGAATGATGGAATATATTAGAAATGTGAGGGAATCAAAATCTGCTATAGGAATTCAGAAAATGTGAAGATTAATTTCTATGAGAAATGAGTTTTAAAAAATGATATCTGAACTAAACCGCAGAGATGGGTAAAAGCTACAGCAGCAGAGACTATATAAGGGCTTTAAAACTAGAGGAATACCCTACGTGTGGAATAACTCAGGCGTATGCCTGCTTTCAAGACTTTATTAAATTTTTTCTTGCTAACTATGCCTTTTCTAATCTAGCTTATAATCTATTCAATTCCCAACTATGAACATTTGCTAGACATAAATGAGGTAGTCTTCAGCTCACAGGAATTCTTCTGTTCTGGGAATTTTCCCATGGTAGCCAAGTTTCTCCTCCCTGATATCATTCTCCTTATCCTATGACCCTGGCTGATTGTTGCTGTTATTACCAATGAGTGTTGGTAGCAACAATTGCAGCTGCTGGAAACATTTTATTAACCAGATTCAACCTTTGCCCTTCTCCAGTCTGCCAATAAGATGGTCAAGGAGGAATCATAGTAGTTTAGTCAGAAGAAATGACTGATATTGAAGGGTATTTTATCCCCCGAGATGGACTCTTGCTCTGTAGCCCAGCCTAGTGTTCAGTGGTGTGATCTCAACAACCTCAGCCTCCTGAGTAGCTGGCATTACAGGCACCCGCCATCATGCCCAGCTAATTTTTGTATTTTTAGTAGAGACATGGTTTCAATTTGTTGGCCGGGCTGGTCTTGAACTCCTGACTTCAACTTACCTGCCCAGCTTGGCCTCCCAGTGTGCTGGGATTAAAGATGTGAGCCACCACACCCCGTACTGGAGTTTTTATCTACTTGACTCCCTTACTGTATGGTATCTCTTAAACTTTGCTCCCCTAGGGGGAAAAAAAACAGCTCTTGTCAAGAGCAAATTCACTATAAAATTTTCTCTTCTTGGAATCTTTGCTTCCTTTCATCCCTTTAAGTAGATGGGTGGTAATAGCTCCATTCTTATTACTGGTAAAGTTTTTGTATTTTTCCTTATGCTACCATTCAATTACTTATGTTAAAAGAAAATGAAACGACTCAGTTTCAGTTTTCACATGTACAGAGGTTAGGAGTTTTTACTCTTATTTTTGCAAGAAGAAAACAGCATTCAAAGAATTGAAAATGTGTGACTTTTCTTGGACAAGGGAACTGAGGTTTTAGAGCAACTCAAAATGTGGAGACAAGTGAATCCAGAGTCATTGCCAACACCTGCTTACCTGAAACGGGAGTCAATGGAGTAAAAAACTGGTGGGACAACTTACATGGTCATGTTGATCAATTGTTGGAGGCTGAGCGTGGACTAATGAGAAACTATAGGAGCTGCAGTCTTACTGCTCTTCACACTTTTTTGAGCCCCACTATGAGCCCCACTGAGTTCTCCTGGTGAGGATCTGAGAAACCTACCCTCTTGCCTCTGGCATGGGAAAGGGAAGAGCAATTTTATTTTATTTTTTAATGCCTAGAGCATTTTCCATAACAAACACCTTCTGAGAAAAAGGCTTTATTAGAGATTTTCCCAAATAGGGAAAGTCATTTCTTCCCATGCCAGCCTCCTACTGCTTTTCTATCTCATCAAATGAGGGCAAGGGGGAAGGTGGTGTGTTTTCTTTCTTTTTTTTTTTTTTTTTTTTTTTTGCAGGGGATGTGAAGGAGGACTATCCCACTGGTGAAGATTGCATTCCTAAAATACAGGCCCACAGAAAGACTGAGATTTAATAATGAGATTATAGAATGCTTCACCCCCCTCACCCATACACATATTTCCTACACATCATTAGGGGTCTAGTGTAAAAATAGCGAATTACAGTTAAATGTGCTGCAAGACATAGACTAGGAAATTTTTCTGCAGTGAGCAGGTCTATGCAAACCTACCCGTAAAGGCCTAGGACGCTGAGGGGAAGAATAAAGAGGCTGACAAATCCAGTTGCACAGAAAGAAACATTCGTTAATTGTAGGGACTTACAAACAGAAGCCATGTCTTGAGCAGCCAAGGGACGAGAGGGTGAATCCCTGTCCGCAGACATAGGGTTTATATACCATATGGAAACTGCCTAAGGGCAGGATTTATGGTAAGTAAGAGTTTACAATAACATCAAAGTTGTTTTGACCTAAGGGCAGAATTTCCGGGTGTGTGAAAGTAGAAATTTTAGATGCATTCCCAGAACTGGTGTTAATCAGAAGTCAGTATGATGGATGTGCGTCCGAGAGGAAGTTGCTTCAGCCTCCGCAAAGGTGAAGTTCTTAGGGAGGCCACAGTGAGTGGCAAAGATTAAAATAATAATAATAATAAAAACAATCAGAAGAGTTTGAGGCTCTGGCAACTAAAGCTACATAAACTATTAAACATAGCCCAACTCCTAGCCAGATTAGCATAAATAATCATACAAAATGTTTACTTACCTCAGTTCTTATTACCATGTACATTATGTTTGACTTGCAGCAACAAAAAATTACATAGCCTGTTAAACGATCGGGAAGAAAAATTAAAAGCAAAACTAAATGATGCTATGAAGAGATAAATTCCTCACAAGAATTAAACTCACATACAAGTTTTCAAATTGTCAGGAAGGGAATTTAACTATAATGATTTAATTATCTACCTCACACTTTCTGGCTCTACTAGCTCAGTTTTAACTTTCCTGGCAAGTCTACAGTAGGTGATCACAGCAGAGGAGTATGTTACAGCATTTCATCTCAATGATGGTTAAATGATCAATTAATAATGCCTTCTATGAATAAGACAAGGCAAGACAAAGACTTACGGAATGTAACACTTTAATTTCTGTTCTAGATCCTTCGTTTTAAAACACCAAATGACTGCTTAATAAATGGCTTTCAACCTCAGTATTATTTCTAAGCATATGGATACCTTGATTTATTTATCCATACACTCTGGGGATGTCTATACCACAGGCTCCTGAAGATTGCTCTAAGACCTCTGTCCTATGCTTAGCCTCTGCTCCAGAGAAAGAAAAATAAATACTTCCTGAAGCTGTGTTTCACTCTTAACACTTCTAACTTCCTCTCGTCCAGTATCTAGTCCTAGCCTTTCACCTAGGAGGATGCAAACCCCATGAGAAGCAAGTTAGATTTGAGTAATAGAGAAACCTTTATAGCAGTTTAGAGGAAGTGTACAATTTTTCCTACAGGCAACGTAGAATAAAAAAATGCTTCTGCACAATGACGTCCTATGTCTTTCTTGTATTTCTTAATGGAAAATATCATCCAACCTATATCAAATATAAAATATCTGACCATTGGAATATTTAGCAAAATTTTAACAATATTTTTATTCTATTTTAGAATATTTGAATATAAGCAGGTCTCCTAGGTAACCCAATCCATTGCTGATGGAAGCTAAGCAGGAGTGATTTCAGCAGTGGCTATCTGAGACAAAAGTAATTATAGTAAATGCACTATGCAATACAAATGAGATAGAGCTATTGAAATTACTCCAAACATTTTACAAAGAAAATACCTGAAGAGTTTCTTTTTTCTTTTCTTTTCTCTATTGCTTTGTGTTTTACCCTCTCAAAACTGCTTTTATAATGACATTATTTTCTGGGCAGGAGAAGCAGTAGTGTATATATAGGAGGTAGCTTGTGCTAAAAATTGAAACTTTCAAAGCATTAAAAAAAAGACCAACTGAAACTTCAAAAACAGAACTTTTAAAGCTGTATTTATTGCTTAAACCCCAAAGTGAGATGTTATTTTTTATTTTGAATTAACTTAAGGCCAATGAGATTGAATCCTTTAATTTCCCATTTCAGCATCAAATGTGACATTGTGCATACAATGTAGTCTAATTAAAAATAGTTACATTTGTTTTACAGGAAAACTTTCCAGAGAATAACTTTATAGGTTATTGTGATTAGCATTTACTTCAAATGTAAAATTAAATTATATAGATTTTATTGTTTTTCTGTTGGAAGAAAAGATAACGACATCAACTACTCAACTACTTTTATGCAGCTACTGCTAAATTTTCAATAAACACAA
Organism: Piliocolobus tephrosceles; assembly: GCF_002776525.5. Classification (NCBI taxonomy): domain Eukaryota; kingdom Metazoa; phylum Chordata; class Mammalia; order Primates; family Cercopithecidae; genus Piliocolobus; species Piliocolobus tephrosceles. The sequence continues at coordinate 6,555 of NW_022315543.1, forward strand.
TAGCTGAAACTGTGAAATTGTTCAACTTTAATATTGATTTTTCTAATTCTAGTACTTTTATGAATTAGTTGCAACAATATTAAGGCATAGCACCCTGTTTCATGCAGTTACATACAATAGAAAGGAGAAGTGGAAAAGTCCATCCCATAGTACATCCTTTTTGTAGGGCTCATCTTGTTTTTAGTTCTGTGAAATTGCAAAAGATACTTATTTTCTTAAGTCTAAGTTTTATCTTATGTGAAATGGGTGGAAAGAACCTACCTCTAAATTTATTTCCAAAGCAAAATTCCCATCTTTATGTGATGTGTTTCACACAGAACCAGAATGTAATAGGAATCAATATTTTTACTTTCGACATAGAATGAAGATCTCTCGGTTTAGTGTTTATCAATAGATTAGGACAAATTTTGCTGTTGCTAGGACATAAAAGCATTGTAATAAAATCTGTGCCTTTATTAATGAAGACACTAAAGCCTTCCACTGATTATTCCAGTTTCCTAATATTCAGAGACAGGTTTACTTTTTGTTACCCCAAAACCTCAACTCTCCTATCCCTGGGAATAAAGCAGTTAATTAATTCCACCTCCTTTCCAGGAAGATGTGTCAGGGCCAACGTACATCCACAGATGAATTTCAGGACTATTTTACATACCTTCAAACCCCAGTGCTTCAGCTTTTATGACAATATTTGAAAAATATTCCCTACGTAAAAAAGCATCGAGGGTACCCCCTTGGGATAGAAAGCAATTTCTGTATCAGCCTGTGTTGGGACATAGAATAGGCAGCCAATAACTATTACTATGATTGAATCATTCTGACTTTAAACAGTAAGCATTTATCTTCACAGTAGGTGATTGCCACTGTGCTATGAGAGTGGAAAAGAACTATGAGATCAGCTGTGAACACAGGGAGCTTATAGCCACATGAGAGAAGTGTTTCACAAATATGAAAGAGTTAGAATAGATGCTACTTGACTTCACATACTTTTTACAAGTACTGTTGCTATTTGGAGAAAGGGTGCAATCTCTGCTGGCTGTGATACACAAAAAGCCTACCATTTTCCCATCTTTTTTTTCAGCAGCTGTGTTTTCAACTAAGCCATAACATTTTGGCACATATTTCCCCACATCTTGACTTAGAGTTTCATGTCTTGACACGGTATGTCAGAAACCTCAGAATGGGGAAATAAAGTCTGCAATTTACAAGAGTCAACTAATTACCAATGTGTATAAATTCCCAAGTTCAATTTGAATTGTATCTCCTTGCAAAATGGAATGTCAAAGAATGCTAAAATATTAAGACATAATTCTGATTTGTTATGTGACTTAAAAAAATCTAGGCCAGTAATAAGAAAATATAAAAACAGAGAAGTATAACTCCCATTAAAATTAAAATGTACTCTGGTGGCCCATTTTTAAGTTTGCTCTTTTGAAAGTGGAAGAACTGAATAAATTGGCAACTATTGAGCAATCTGTAGACAGGATTTCTGTATGAAAAGGTCCTGAGGCCAGGAGAACTCAGAGGACGTAACATTCATTTAACCTAACCTCTGGATTTAATAGATGAAGACTATTACAGAAAGTCTAACATATTTTCCATGTACAGAGAAGATGGCTTAGGGTGGTTATTGTCCATTTATCTTACAATTTAACCACTTTTATGAGTCATTTAATTGTGAAAACATCAAAAGTAAAAGTAATTTACTTTGTTGCTATAACTTAGAAAATTCAGAAATATGGCTATGTGGTATTTGAAATAGATGGAAATACAGTGATTTATATTAATAATAGCATTGATGGTAAATAATAAAATCTTTGAACATTAAGTAAACTAAAATAAATTGAAGGGCATATTTTATGTAAGAAATCTTTTTCATTTAGTAATGTGAGACTCAGATGACATTTCCAAAGTTTATCCGAAAAACATTTGCTGGAGTTCTAGATGGGTCAGGCATAGTCAGAATTCTTCACAGAAGTGTCAGGAGTGACTTGATTCAGAGCATCTATTGAAGTGTCACCTTCAAATGTAGACCAGTGAGAGACGTGCATTCATAATTTTCTTTCTGATAAATATTTCTTAAGCATTGTGTGCCAGATACTATTAAAAGTAGATGAAGTAGTCATAGTCTCCACCCTCATGGAGCTTATACCTTAGTGGGGGAAAGATAGATGTTAAATGGATAATTGGTAATGAGATGATGACGTAGGAGTCTTGGGAGAGCAAACGGAATGGATGTGAGTGCAGAAGGCACGACCTGAGGGTGACTTGTACAGGGTGCGGAGGGATCTATCTACAGGGATGAGATTCAAAGTGAAAGTTAGTGAAAGAATTATTCTGCCATGTGGGAGAATCCAGATGAATAATGTCCCAGGCAGAGAGAATGACAAGCATAGAAGGCTCAAGGTAAGGAAGATGCAATGTGTTAGAGAAACTAAAAGGAGATTAAAAAGGGTCTGAGGTTAGTTAACTTGAGAAGAACGGCTCCAAATGAGAATGATGGATCAAAAGGAGTGAGATCATTCAAGATGACAAGTTTGGTATTTTGTAAAAGTAAATGAGAATTATATGAAGGGCTTTAAAGAAAATGCTTTATTGACACATAAATAACGAATTATAAAATTCACACATTTAAAGTGCAAAGCTCAATGATTTTAGTAAAGAGTTGTGCAACCCTCAGTATAATCTAATTTTATTGTAGTAAAATATACATAAAATCTAGTATTTAAAGTGTTTGATTTTCTGGCATTAACTACAATCAGTGTTATTCAACCACCTCCATTATCTAATTTCTGAACTTTTGTTACCCTGAATGGAACTCTCATACTCATTAAGTAGTGACTCTTATTATTCCTCTTCCATGCTCCTGTAAACCACAAATCTGCTTTTTCTTGCTATAGATGTGTCTACTCTGGATATTTTGTATAAATCATATCCTATAATATGTGGCCTTTTGTGTCTGGCTTCTTCCATTTAGCATAACGTACACTAATGTTCATAGAAGCTCATTTACAGTAGCCAAAGGGTGAGAATAACACAAATGTGTATCAAAAAAGAAATGATAAACAAAAATGTGGCATATCTATACAATGGAATGCTATTTATCCATAAAAAGAATAATGTTACGATACATACTAAAGAATGAACCTTAAAACATTAGAATTATAGTACAATTTGTATGAAGGGTTTCTAAACAAGATGTCAAATAATCTGATTTACTTTTGAAAACATCTCAAAATGCCCCATTGATCTCTGTATGCAGACTGGATTGAAGGGAGAAAAAAAAGGAAATACTAGCTGAAAAGCGACTGCAGTCGCCCAAGTGAGATATTGCGTTTGTTTAGAGTAGGAAAGTTACAACAGAGGAGGGAGAAGTGATACATTAGAAACATATTTAGAAATAGAATAATTGTGCTTTGTGCTTTATTGAATTTAGAGACTGAAAAAGAGAAATCAGTGCAGACACACAAATATGGAATGCAGCTCTGTCACTATGATGTAGAAGAAACAGATTTGGGGGAGAAAGGATAAGATGAGATTAAGTTCAACATTGTGTGTTGATGAGGATGTGGGCGAACTAGAACTCTCAATGGAGGCGTATTTCTATAAATGGTATTTTACATGGAAATAGAATTTATACTACTACTTTGGAAAACTGTTGAGCATTATCTTAAAAAAAAAACAAATATGCATATGAAATATACCCTAGTAATTTTATAATGCATACCCAATAGGAATAAGCACATATATTTACAAAAAAGTGTTATTGCAAGATTATTCGTAACATTCCAAAACCAGAATCTACCAAAATTCCCACTGATAGTGGAATGATTGAATTAATTGTGACATTATCATACAAAAGAACACTGTAAAACAACAAGCAAGCTCCAGCTGCATGCAACAACATAGATAGATCTTGAAAATATCATGTGGATTAACAGCAGCCTGATACAAATGAGCACATATGGTATGATGGCAACCATTACAAAGTTTCAAAAGAAGCAATTCAGGTTCTAAGAATTCAGGGTAAGTTATCCTGGGATGGGGGGAAAGAGGCTTTAACAGGAAGATGGCATGAGGATTTCTGGGATTCTCCCCTCCCTGACCGCTCCTGTCTTAGTGGCTCCACAACTCTTAACATATTATAAACTTTTTTTTCATGTGTTTATCTTTGCAAAAGTGTGTGTTCTAGGTATGTCTGTTTGTCTGTTTTCCCTAGTAGACTTCGAGCTCCTTATATAATAGAGACTGTATTTTATTCAGTTTGGAACCTGACACATAGTAGAATCAGAGTAAATGCTGAATGAATGAATGAGTGAATGAATGAATGAATGATGAATAGCAGGGTGTTAGGAGACAAGAGGATATGGATCATTGTATCAAAGCCAGTACCTAAAGGAAACATACGCAATGCTTATGGTATCAGATGTACCATGGCAGCGGGCAAGACTCAAAGGTCCATATGAAAATGAATTTGGCAACTTTCAGTCATACTAGAGTACTTTTGAATTGATAGTTACTCAATTGTTTTGGATGAATTAAAAAAAAACTTACTCCTTGTAATAGGACTTCTTTTTAACTGGGATGCAATGTGTCCAGAAAAAGATGGTTTTTTCTAATTTCTATGACTACTAGGAAGGTACATGAGAAGTACGCGAAATAGTATCAGATAGTTCTGTTAGAAAATGTCCTGAAGAATGCAAATATTTGTCCCCCTCTTATCCTCTTCCCTGCCAATGCACACATTTTTAGCTCCATGCCTGGGGTGTGGATGTGATCATGGGAGCCACCATGAATCTGAGGTAGCCTTAAGGACAGAAGACATCTACCAAAGAAAGGAGAGATAAGGACCCAAGTTTTCCATGACTTTTTGGAGTTTTCTTACCAACCCTGGACTGTCTTCTCATGCTTACCTTAGAGGCAAGAATAAACCCATTTGTGTTCCGCCATCAAAGTTTAGTTTCTGTTTCTGGCAGCACTTTATAGTTTCTAACTGACACAGAAGTTGATCTCTGTGCAGATAAGAAATGTCTCCCATATCACACAGCAAGTAAATAGTAGAGCTGACTATAAATCCGTCAGTGTGCCAAAATATTTTATTCACTCCATATCACTGAATGCTCCCTCCCCTTTTAATGCTTTCTGCTGTCTTCTTAACTTACAGGTAGAAAACTGTAGCCAGAGGGACAATCAGGACTGTGCCTGAAACCTTCTATGAATCAGGGCAGAGGTTTCAGGATTTCTAGAAAATTACATTAGGAAGATCTAAATGATCCCAATACATCACCATGACTTCCCCATGGCACCGGCACCATACAATGACAATGAAATTGTTGTTATCAAATGGAAGAATATTTTGCACAGCACAATCTTTCTGATACATCACAGTGGCTGTCAACTGTTAAATCATGCTGAACACGCTGAAAAGAATTAAAAGTATAGGGTCTTAGCACTTATCCCTGTCAGCCAAGCAGTCGAAATAAATACACGACCATCTAGGAAAATAGAAACCAGTGTGCCGCCTCACGGACTTCTACATCCTTCCCAAAACAAAACAAAACAAAACAAAATGAAAACACAGAGCCCTAGAGTTCATTAAGAGTTCTGAAACAGGCAGTATTAAGAAACAAAAAATGGTGCAGTCCACATATTCCATCAGCTCCTCAAGAATCACTCCCAAAGGTTTTTGGGTCCCATGCCATCTTAATGGGGAGCAATAGATTGTTTATACTGCAGGGAGACAATAGTAAATGGTTTATCCATGTTGCCCACAACCAGAGATTATCCAGAATTTGTTTTTCCCTTTCTCTGGTCTCTCCCAGAAATCCAACCTATTTTCTGCCAGGAAACCACTTCTGTCACTGAAGTCTGTCCAGCTTTCACTAGACATGCCCTTTTACCCTATGGGGTTTCATGGATGGAAAAATTTTCATAAACCAAAACAGAGATTGTCTTTCTCATTAGATGTTTTGCTTAGTAGATATAGAGAAGATTTATGTCCACATGGATTATTCTCGCCTGGAACTTCTTTTCATCTTGCCAAAGCCAGCCTTCTAAGTTGTCAACAAGTTTTATCCATATGTCTTTGCAGTCGTTTTAGGCAGTTAAATGGAATATGTATCTTTTATTTTTCCCTATAAGTGACTCTCTTGGTGTATTTTAATTTAACATTAAATATACCATTCAGTATATTTTTATTTACCATTTCACTTCGAAGATAACATGGTGCATTAGTTTCCTCGAGCTGCTGTAACAAATTACCAGAAACTGTGTGGCTTAAAGTAATATAAATATATTTGCTCACAATCCTAAAAGCCAGGAGTTTGAAATCAAGATGTCCTCAGGGCTACACTCCCTCCCAAGGCTCCGGAGAGAATCCAGTCCATGCTTTTCTTTTGATGGCTGCTGGTAATCCTTAGGATTCCTTGGTTTGTAGCTCCTGGTAATCCTTAGGATTCCTTGGCTTGTGGCTCCTTTTGTCTTCACTTTGCTGCTTCCTGTGACATCTGTGTTTTCTTTTTTTTTTTTTTTTTTTTTTTTTTCTGTTAGAAGAACATTTCTTATTAGATTTAGGGCCTGCCCAGGTAATCCAGGATGATCATATCTCAAGATTTGAACTTTATTATATCTGCAAAAACCCGTTTCTTGAATAGGTTAACATTTCACAGATGTTGGGGATTTGGGCATATCTTTGTAGGTTCTACCTTTCAACTTACTACATATATGGTAAGATCAAAATGGGGTATGTGCCACAGAGTGTAACAAGGGCTTTACCAAACTAGTTTCTAGTTTTGTTTTGTCTTGTTTTTAGTTTTGGTGGCCTAGTTACTGTCTATTTTACCTGGGCTAAGACAGTATACAATATTTCCTGCTCTTTTCAGAAAAAGTTCAAGTCTGTCTATAGCTCAACTCAGTCCTAAACTATGCTGGTGTCCTCCAAAACTGGCTTATATAGAAACATGTATAATCAATATATCATAGGTTAATATTCTACAGAAAAAATGTACTAATGAGATACAATCTGGTTTCATTGGTCTAGATTTCTCTTCTAGATATTTGCCTGATAATCAGCAATATTAGAATATCAGATTTCTAGCCTCATCTACCTATGTAGGCAATATTATTTATCAACTTATTCAGAAAAAATAATCAGATGACAAGGATAGAAAATACATAAAAACATTTGAGGGAGTACTGACCTCACCTGCATTGTAACTCCAGATCTTTGGTTACTCCACTGACTGATAAATATTTATAACTTTCATTTAATTTACTTTTACCCTATGGAAAGCTTAATGACTTCTAGAAATATTTATTTCACTTACTGTGGAAAACTTGACGTAATCAGAGCAGCATAGTTTATAATTTTAGCTACAATAATAATGATTATTTATCAGAAACAGTTACTTTAATTTCCTTCTCGAGTACAGTCCCATAAAGCTAATTAATTATGGCAATTGTATCATACAGTGCTTAAAGATGGGTGTTTACAGAAATTGGTTGGAGAAATTCTTCTATATGTAGTTTGGCAGAGTAAATTTCTACTTTGAATTTGTATTCGTCCATATTCCACCAGAGGAATAATTGTCCTTTTGGAGAAGGAAACCAATATAGAGTATGATATTTTCCAAAGTCCCGTGGTAGTCAGCCTAAGCCTGTCATACAAATGGATTAATGGTCCATAATATTCTGTGCATTAAAATATTTGTCACAAAAATAAATGTATACTTTCTCCCCCTTCACACACTGCCCTCATTAAAGACCTTCTCAAAAGAAATGATTACCTTTTTTTTTTTTTTTTTGAAAAATGTTCTGTGCCTGGAAGTATAATCTCTGCCATTAGAATGATAAAGAAAAATATAACAATACTTTTAGATATAGTTCTCTGAAAAATAGTTCTCGTGACAGAATATAATAGAACACACAAGAATACAAAAATAGTTCTTATTACCGTGGAACATGTTAGAGTGTATTATTTTAGGAAAAAAAAAAAGTAAGCCCGCTGTTAAAATTACATTTTGTTTTTATTCTTTAGATTTCTGCTTTATTTTTCTCTGAATTCTTTAGATTGAGATAGGCTGCTAAGCCTGTCACACATCATGCCTATTCTGTGAATGCAATTAGAGAGGGCTCAGCTGGAAAATTCTCTGCATCTAGATAGCTCTAGAAAGCACTTTCACTGGCCTGGTTTCTTTCATGGCAAAATATAGAAGGAAGAGATTTTACCATTTACTTCCTTTGTTTCTTGTGTTCACACGATTGCTAACATTGATTCTGAGAACAGAATTAATCTATTTAATTAAAATAACTAGAGTTGGACACAAATTGAGACTTCTTATTCATATGCTAAATTGTAGGTATTTTTGCCTCATGAAGCAATCCTAGCTTGTGATATTAGCAAAATGATTCTTGTGGTCTCAAATCAAAGTGGAATCCATATTTATCTAGTAACAAAAAAAGAGAAACTATTTTTATATATTTTATAAATCTATATCTTTGCTCTTTTTATACTTTTTTTGGTAAAAACTGGCATTAATATTATTTACATATCATTAAAATGTATTTAAATCCCTGTAAGGGCCCTAATGGATCTATCTACATTATTCACATAACACCAATCTAGCCAGTTAAAATATTAAATACATATTCTAAGTTTTATTCCATATTTCAACTACATTTTAAGTTCCTTGACAGCAGAAGTTATGGCTTTTCTCTTTTCACCTATTTTCAGCATATTTCTGTGATGGGTATGATACCAAACGTCAGATGCCCAGTGGGCATCAGCTGTTGTAGTCTATCCTTGCACCAGTACTTGACATTTCTCCACATTCTTTAGAAAAAAAAAAAAAAAAAAACCTCTTTAAAATAAAGCGCAATCTGAGATTTACTATAGATTGTGCACAAAAAGTATATTCATACCACCATCAACTCCAGGAGACAGACTTTCCTCAAAGTCTTTGTTCATTCTTTCTAACATCCAGGGACCACCCACTCCCTTTACCCTACCCCCTGACATTGCTAAGCTCTTTAGCTTCCTCCCTCTTTTCTTTATTGAGCTAGGTGTCTTTCTCTTTCTGCCTTAGCATGCTTTCTGAGTTCTGCCCCTCAACAGACTTTTCAAAGCTATTTTCTCTACAAAGTCATTTGCTCTACAAAGAAACTTTCAGACCAATTATCTGGAAGACTACATTTTCTTGGAAGAGAGCACTACAACTATATAATGGGTATTTTAATCAAAGGAGAAGCATGATGTTCCAACAGGGGTTCTAAGAATCAGGGCTTCCTTAAGTTCTGGTTTTATCACTTGTATAGTATGCGATAAATTATTTATCCTCTGCAAAATTAGTTTCTTGGTTTTTAAAACAGTTTAGCCATATGCAGAAAACTGAAACTGGACCCCTTCATTATACCTTCTACAAAAATTTACTCAAGATGGATTAAAGACTTAAATGTTAAGATCTAAAACCATAAAAACCATAGAAGAAAACCTAGGCAATACCATTCAAGACTGAGGCATGGGCAAAGACTTGATGACTAAAACACCAAAAGCAATGGCAATAAAAGCCAAAATTGATAAATGGGATCTAATTAAACTAAAGACCTGCTGCACAGCAAAAGAAACTCTCATCAGAGTGAACAGGCAACCTACAGAATGGGAGAAATTTTTTGAAATCTGTCCGTCTGACAAAGAGCTAATACCCAGACTCTATGAAGAATTTAAACAAATTTAAAAGAAAAAAACAAACTCATCAAAAAGTGGGTGAAGAATATGAACAGACACTTCTCAATATAAGACATTTATGCAGTCAACAAACATGTGAAAAAAAGATCATCACTTGTCATTAGAGAAATGCAAAACCACAATGAGATACCACCTCATGCCAGTTAGAATGGTGATCATTAAAAAGTGAGGAAACAACAGATGCCAGAGAGGATGTGGAGAAATAGGAACCCTTTTACACAGTTGGTGGGAGTGTAAATTAATTCAACCATTGTGGAAAACAGTGTGGTGATTCCTCAAGGATCTAGAACCGGAAATACCATTAGACTCAGCAATCCCATTACTGGGTATATACTCAAAGGATTACAAATCATTCTGCTATAAAGACACGTGCACACGTATGTTTATTGCAGCACTGTTCAGAATAGCAAAGACCTGGAACCAACCCAAATGCCCATCAATGATTGACTGGATAAAGAAAATGTGGCACATACACACCATGGAATAATATGCAACCATAGAAAAGGATGAGTTCATGTCCTTTGCAGGGACATGGATGAAGCTGGAAATGATCATTCTCAGCAAACTAACACAGGAACAGAAAACCAAACACCACATGTTCTCACTCATAAGTGGGAGCTGAACAATGAGAACACATGGACCCAGGGAGGGGAACATCACACACCACGGCCTGTCAAAGGGTGGGGAGGCTACGGGAGTGGTAGCATTAGGTATTTCACCTAATGCTACCAC
>NW_022315544.1:0-1127 GCF_002776525.5 Piliocolobus tephrosceles
CTGGGCTTTTTTTGGTTGGTAGGCTATTAATCGTTATCTCAATTTCACGACTTGTTATTGATCTATTCAGGGATTCCACTTCTTTCTGGTTTAGTCTTGGGAGGATGTATGTGTCCAGGAATTTTTCCTGTCTTCTAGATTTTCTAGTTTATTTGCGTAAAGGTGTTTACAGTATACTCTGATGGTAGTTTGTATTTCTGTGAGTCAGTGGTGATATTCCCTTTATCATTTTTTATTGTGTCTATTTGATTCTTCTCTCTTCTTCACTATTCTGGCTAGTGGTTTATCTATTTTATTAATCTTTTCAAAAAACTAGCTCCTGGATTCATTAATTTTTGAAGGTTTTTTTATGTCTCTATCTCCTTCAGTTTTGCTCTGATCTTAGTTATTTCTTGTCTTCTGCTAGTTTTTGAATGTTTGCTCTAGCTTCTCTAATTTTTTAAATTGTGATGTTAGGGTGTTGATGTTAGGTCTTTTGCACTTTCTCCCATGGGGATTTTAGTGCCATAAATTTCCCTCTAAACACTGCTTTAGCTGTATTCCAGAGATTCTGGTATGTTTTGGCTTTGTTCTTGTTGGTTTCAAAGAACATCTTTATCTCTGCCTTTATTTTGTTATTTTCCCAGTAGTCATTCAGGAGCAGGTTATTCAGTTTTCATCTAGTTGTATAGTTCTGAGTGAGTTTCTTAATCCTGAGTTCTAATTTGATTGCACTGTGATCTGAGAGACTGTTTATTATTATTTCCATTCTTTTGCATTTGCCGAGGAGTGTTTCACTTCCAATTATGTGGTTAATTTTAGAATAAGTGCGATGTGTGGCTGAGAAGAATGTATATTCTGTCGATTTGGGGTGGAGAGTTATGTAGACGTCTGTTAGTTCTGCTTGATCCAGAGCTGAGTTCAAGTCCTGAATATCCTTGTTAATTTTCTGTCTTGTTGATCTAATATTGACAGTGGGGTGTTAAAGTTTTCCACTATTATTGTGTGGAAGTCTAAGTCTCTTTGTAGGTCTCTAAGAACTTGCTTTATGAATCTGGGTGTTCCTGTATTGGGTGCATATATATTTAGGATAGTTAATAATTCTTGTTATGTTGACCTGTTTACCATTATGTAATGCCTTTCTTTGT
>NW_022315546.1:0-9792 GCF_002776525.5 Piliocolobus tephrosceles
CCAAATTTTAAAAAGACCTTCTTTACAGTGAGAATGTCAAGGTCTTGTAATAAGACTTATTCCTTAGAGTCCTTTGGTTGTGGCATAGCTCTGGTTACTACATGCTTTTGTGTGGCATTTATTTAAAAGGGCTTTCCATGTCCATAACAGTTAAGTGTCTTGTTAATAGGCTAACTAATTACATCACTTCTTGTCACGTCTTCTAAAGGTGTATTCCACCGTTGAAGAGCCTTGATGAATATCTGTAAATTCTTCAAGTCATTTTTCTGCATAGGTGATACATACCAAGGCATACCAGAGGTGCAGGAATAAAATAACCACGATGCCAGTAGGCATCCTTTTATGAACTGTCAGCATAATGTTGAGCCCATTGTAGAGAAAATACAGCACAGCAGCAGCAGGAACAGAAAACTATGGGTGGAAATACAAGTGTCTAGCAGTAGTTGAAAGGGCAGTTCTTTCCCATCAAGCAGAATGACTGTAGTGACTTTGTCCCTGTTATTTAGGACATAGGCAGCCAAAGGATTATGGGCTGGGAATGCACACCAAACATGGGGCCTAAGGGGTAAATGTGCCAGTATTATCTGTAAAGTTACAGGAACAGCAAAAGACCATGTTAAACCACTGAACAAAGTGTTCTTTAAAAGAAGTTGTGTTCCAGTGTTGGTATTTGGAGCATTTTTGCATAAACTCCAACCGGATCAACAGAGACCACTTTAGCTGGCTGGGGAAGTTCTCTCTCTCTGGTTGGATAGGACCAACCAGGGGAAATTTGCCAGTCCAACCAGTATTCAAGGGCTCCTTCTCTTGGCTGGAGGTCTTGGGGAGTCCTAATGCCATTGGTCTTTTATCAGCTACAATAGAAATGGATCTGGTTGGATTTTCTTTCCAATGATGGTTAATAGAACCTCCTTTATGGGGATCCTGAATCACTGGTATAGTGCGAACCCTATATTTGTTTCAACTGAATTAAGGTATCTAATGGTTGCAGGCAAAACCTTCACCCAGCCATGCAAAATATTAGATTTTAAGAGTGCTCACAGTTATGTCTAGTGCTATTTTTCCTTTCAATCAAACCTGCCACTTGAGGATTACATAGTAAATGGAGTCCCCCATCTATATCCTTTTCATGTACCCAAACTTGGACATCATATTCAGTGAAATGTGTACCTCATTCACTATCAATGTGTTGAGGTGCACATTTGACACTGAGTTGCTTCAAGCCCTTGATGGTGGCTGTCTGGTTTGCCCTTTTGCAAACCAGCAAACGGAACCCATTTGCTGCAAGCCTTGTGTACGTGTTCAATCAAAACAGTGGATTTCACCACTCATCCACAAACATCCTAGGGGAACTGTTTTTTTTTTTTTTATTCTGGACTTGCCAGAGAGCCCAAGTGTTCCCCTCAGGACTTATGGTCACATCCAAAGACATTGCTACCGTTGAAGGGACTCTGGGCTGGCCAAATAATATAGCACACGGTGGGGAAGAAAGGTGTACAGATTTTCATTTTGCTTTCCCTCTTAACATAGCTTTTACTACCTAAATCCATAGGCATAATTCTACCACAGATATTTGTAAAGTGTGCCCTAAGAGGACGTTTGTACCCAAGATGTTTTCTGGAATAGATGAGATACAGTAAAGCAAGCAGGAGGTTCTACCCAGAACCAAGGAGGAAAGAATTGTGTTTAACTCGGATTGTTCATCCCCCATAGCTGTCTGTAGGTGCCCACTTACCAGGATGTCTTTCTGCATTTCCATGAATTAAGGTGCATTTGACACCTGTGCCCACCACTGCTAAAGTCCTCTGCTTGTTTTCTGGACTTAAATGAATTGTGAACTCCACATGGGGTTCTGGTCACCTGCAATTGCTCATACATGAAGGCAACCTTAGCCTTAACCCTATTCTCTAGCCTGGGAAGAACGCCACTCATTGAATACAGAGATTGGAGTTCTTTTCTGCAAAGTTTTCTCTTCTTTCTACTCTTCTGCTGGGGCACTAGGCAAGGAACTAGAAGAAGTCAACTCCTTTCAAAGGCCCACAAACATGGCCTTTTCTTTGTCTACCACAGCTGAGATTAGATTATACATTAGTTTTTCTGGTAACCCTAACTGAGTCTTTATACCTGAAAGACTTGGCATGTCCTTCTTTTTCTTTTCCTTTGGTAACCAGTCAGACCTTACTTCTTCCCTCTTCACTTTCTCCAAGATTAGCTACAGCTCTCCCACATCATACACATCTTTTCCCATGAGGGAACTCAAGATGTATATTAGGGCACCATGCCAATCCCAAGGGACATCTTGTTAAGTACTGATTTATCATGACCATGGTAAACACAGCCTTATCTGATCCTTCAAATTATTGGATATATATGGCTTGCCACATACCCAACTTGTTTAAATTGATGCATGTTTCCTCCAGCGATGGCCATGGCAGGGTCTGACCTGAGAAGTCTCCTTCATTTGGCCAGGCCTCGCTCATGATCAGGATAATCGAATCCATAACACTGTGATTGCCCTGAACAGCTCTAGCTTTGTGCAAACACTGTCTCAAAGCAAGATGGGTGGTTATTTGTTAATTGTTTTAGCTTCAGTGTCAGCTAGGGAGATGCATTTCTATCAGAGTCCTAGTCACACCATCCATGTGGCTGACCTTTCTCTCAGCAACTATTTAAATATTTTTGCTATGTCTAATAGTTCTACTAAGGTGTACTCTCAGACAGTTCAGGTTTATTGCAAAGATTGTCCATTATTGCCCAGCTCCATGTGTTGGGCTTTTGCTTTCTGCTGCATGAGTGGATTGCTCTAAAATGGGAAAGGTAATCTTACACCTCTTCTGTGATAAATTTTGTCTTCACTAGTTGCTTTCTGATGATTCCAGACCCTAGCCTCCCAGTCAGGTTTAGTAAGGCAGTTCTCCACTTTCAGCCAGTGCAATTTCCACCCTCCCACCTGCACAAATGGCAGCTAGAGCTTCCAACTGTGCCTCCTGTGTTTTGAACACATCCCCCAAGGTAGTCACTAACACAGACATGGGTGTCCTCATACTCGTGCTTAACAGTAAATTTTTTGGTAGCCAGATGACCCTGATAATGGAATGGGGTGATGGCAGCTGGGCTGTTGAGCAGGGTGATGAGTGGCAGAATTAGCAGGGCTCTGGCTCCCATGCTGGTCCATCCTGCTGGCATGGAACTCTTTCAAGGCTGTGGGCTGGATGTGGCAGGTGGGGCTTCATTTCTTCCCCAGACTAGCCCAGCAATTCCCCAGGAAGCCAGGCCTCTGCTGCTAATTCTGTCTTGCACCTCAACATGGCAGGAAACAGAGACCCAAAGCAGGCAGTAACTTGCCTAGGTCCCCACAGGAGAGACGAACTCCTCCTCCCACCTGGAGGCCCTGTCCCAGTTATCTTCACCACACACCCCAGCAACACTACTGACCAGGGTCCCGTCTTCTGGACTCTATGGGCATCTCCATTCCAGGCTCAGCCATGGAGGAGGTAAGATGTGGTGTCTTGGGAGACCTGGTTGAGCAGATCTCTGTTTCCTCATCTGGAAAATGTACAAATAATGAGCCTGTTGTGCATGCCTTACAGGGTCCTGATGTGATTCAAGGGAGAAAGGGAATTTGAGGGTCCTTGCATCTGGCTCTTCTTGATAAATATAATGGTGAGAACAATGGTGATAGTCACATTCAACTGAGTTCTCAGGAGGCCCTGAGGTAGGCGTGGTTTCCATTGCCTTTTCTTGATGAGAAAGCAGCCTCTGGGAGGCCTGGCTTAATGCCAAGGTTGCAAGGCAGTGAATGCTGGAGCTGGGAGTGAGTCTAGAATCAGGGCTCACTGGAGGTAGTGGGGGTATTGCATCAGCTGATCAAGGCCAGTTAACCAGTGTTTGAAGTCAGTGTGGCTGGGGTGCAAAATGGTTGATGGAGGATAATCTCACTGACCTTGCCCCTGACCCTCACAGTTGGGGACCTCCAAGTTGGTCACCATGGAGAGGAACCCAGTAAATCTGGGGCAGCAGCAGGAGAGTGTGCCTGTGGTGGGGAGGGGATGCAGGGAGTCAGAGGACAGGGACTGTCCCTCCCTGCTGGAGGCCTCTACATCAAGCAAGCAGGGGACCTTTCTCCCCCAACTCTTCACTCCTGTGACCACAGTGCCTGAAATGCCTCCATTAAAGAGACCAGAAAAAGGGCCTGGGAGACCTGGGCTTACTGTGGATTTTGGTGAAGGATCACATGACCTTATTACTTGTTAATATCCCACCAGATAAAACAACAAAAACAAAAAACAAACAAACAAAAAACTGGTAGGGGTGGCTCCAAGATGGCTGAATAGGAACAGCTCCTGGCCATATCTCCCAGCATGAGCGACACAGAAGACAGGTGATTTCTGCATTTCCAACTGAGGTACTGGGTTCATCTCACTGGGGCATGTTGGACAGTGGGTGCAGGACAGTGGGAGCAGCTCACTGAGTGAGAGCTGAAGCAGGGCAAGGCATCACCTCACCCGGGAAGTGCAAGGGGTAAGGGAATTCCCTTTCCTAGCCAAGGGAAACCATGACACACAACACCTGCTCACTCACTCCCTAATACTGCACTTTTCCAAGGGTCTTACCAAATGGCACAACAGGAGATTATATCCCGTGCCTGGCTCAGAGGGTCCCACACCAACAGAGCCTCCCTCATTGCTAGCACAGCAGTCTGAGACCTAACTGCAAGGCAGCAGTGAGCCTAGGGGAGGGGTGCCTGTCATTGCTGAGGCTTGAGTAGGGAAATGAAGCAGCCAGGAAGCTCAAACTAGGTGGAGCCCACCACAGCTAAAGGAGACCTGCCTGCCTCTGTAGACTCCACCTCTGTGTACAGGGCATAGCCAAACAAAAGGCAGCAGAAACCTCTGCAGACTTAAATGTCCCTGTCTGACAGCTTTGAAGAGAGTAGTGGTTCTCCCAGCACAGAGTTTGAGATCTGAGAACGGACAGACTGCCTCCTCAAGTGAGTCCCTGACCCCTGAGTAGCCTAATTGGGAGGCACCCCACAGTAGGGGCAGAATGACACCTCACATGGCCAGGTACCCCTCTGAGACAAACCTTCCAGAGGAATGATCAGGCAACAACATTTGCTGTTCAGCAATATTCACTTTTCTGCAGCCTCCGCTGCTGATGCCCAGTCAAGCAGGGTCTGGAGTGGACCTCCAGCAAATTCCAACAGACCTGCAGCTGAGGGTCCTGACTGTTAGAAGGAAAACTAACAAACAGAAAGGACATCCATACGAAAACCCCATCTGTATGTCACCATCATCAAAGACCAAAGGTAGATAAAACCGCAAACATGGGGAAAAAACAGAGCAGAAAAGCTGAAAATTCTAAAACCCAGAGTGCCTCCCCACCTCCAAAGGAATGCAGCTCCTTGCCAGCAAAAGAACAAAGCTGGACAGAGAATAACTTTGATGAGGTGAGAGAAGAAGGCTTCAGACAATCAAACTTCTCTGAGCTAAAGGAGGAAGTTCGAACCCATCACAAAGAAGCTAAAAACCTTGAAAAAAAGATTAGACGAATGGCTAACTAGAATAACCAATGTAGAAAAGTCCTTAAATCACCTGATGGAGCTGAAAACCATGGCACGAGAACTACGTGACAAATGCACAAGCTTCAGTAACTGATGCAATCAACTGGAAGAAAGGGTATCAGTGACTGAAGATCAAATGAACGAAATAAAGCGAGAAGAGAAGTCTAGAGAAAAAAGAGAAAAAGAAATGAACAAAGCCTCCAAGAAATATGGGACTACGTGAAGACCAAATCTACATCTCATTGGTGTACAAGAAAGTGATGGGGAGAATGGAACCAAGTTGGAAAACACTTCAGGATATTATCCAGGAGAACTTCCCCAACCTAGCAAGGCAGGCCAACATTCAAATTCAGGAAATACAGAGAATGTCACAAAGATACTCCTTGAGAAGAGCAACTCCAAGACACATAATTGTCAGATTCACCAAAGTTGAAATGAAGGAAAAAAATGTTAATGGCAGCCAGAGAGAAAGGTCAGGTTACCCACAAAAGGAAGCCCATCAGACTAAAAGCAGACCTCTCAGCAGAAACTCTACAAACCAGAAGAGAATGGGGCCAATATTCAACACTCTTAAAGAAAATAATTTTCAACCCAGAATTTCATATCCAGCCAAACTAAGTTTCATAAGTGAAGGAGAAATAAAATCCTTTACAGACAAGCAAATGCTGAGAGATTTTGTCACCACCAGGCCTGCCCTACAAGAGCTCCTGAAGGAAGCACTAAATGTGGAAAGGAACAACTAGCACCAGCCACTGCAAAAACATGCCAAAATGTAAAGATCAGTCATTGCCAGAAAAAAACTGCATTGACTAATGAGCAGAATAACTAGCTAACATCATAATGACAGGATCAAATTCACACATAACAACATTAACGTTACATGTAAATGCACTAAGTGCTCCAATTAAAAGACACAGACTGGCAAATTGGATAAAGGGTCAGGACCCATCAGTTTGCTGTATTCAGGAGACCCATCTCACATGTAGAGACACACATAGGCTCAAAATAAAGGGATGGAAGAAGATCTACCAAGGAAATGGAAAACAAAAAAAGGCAGATGTTGCAATACTCATCTTTGATAAAACAGACTTTAAACCAACAAAGATCAAAAGAGACAAAGAAGGCCATTACATAATGGTAAAGGGATCAATTCAACATGAAGAGCTAGCTATCCTAAATATATATGTACCCAATACAGGAGCACCCAGATTTGTAAAGCAAGTCCTTAGAGACTTACGGAGAGACTTAGACTCCCACACAATAATAATGGGAGACTTTAACACCCCACTGTCAATATTAGACAGATCAACGAGACAGAAACTTAACAAGGATATCCAGGAATTGAACTCAGCTCTGCACCAAATGGACCTAATAGACATCTACAGAACTCTCCACCCCAAATCAATAGAATATACATTCTTCTCAGCACCACATCGCACTTATTCCAAAATTGACCACATAGTTGGAATTAAAGCACTCCTCAGCAAATGTAAAAGAACAGAAACTATAACAAACTGTCTCTTAGACCACAGTGCAATCAAATTAGAACTCAGGATTAAGAAACTCACTCAAAACTGCTCAACTACATGGAAACTGAACAACCTGCTTCTGAATGACTACTGGGTACATAACGAAATGAAGGCAGAAACAAAGATGTCCTTTGAAATCAATGAGAACAAAGACACAACATACCAGAATCTCTGGGACACATTTAAAGCAGTGTGTAGAGGGAAATTTATGGCATAAATGCCCACAAGAGAAAGCAGGAAAGATCTAAAATTGACACCCTAACATCACAGGTAAAAGAACTAGAGAAGCAAGAGCAAACACATTCGAAAGCTAGCAGAAGGCAAGAAATAACTAAGATCAGAGCAGAACTGAAGAAGACAGAGACACAAAAAAAACCCTTCAAAAAATCAATGAATCCAAGAACTGATGTTTTGAAAAAATCAATACAATTGATAGACCACTAGCAAGACTAATAAAGAAGAAAAGAGAGAAGAATCAAATAGATGCAATAAAAAATGATAAAGGGGAACTCACCACTGACCCCACAGAAATACAAACTACCATCAGAGAATACTATAAACACCTCTACGCAAATAAACTAGAAAATCTAGAAGAAATGGATAATTTCCTGGACACTTACATTCTCCCAAGACTAAACCAGGAAGAAGTTGAATGCCTGAATAGAACAATAACAGGCTCTGCAATTGAGGCAATAATTAATAGGCTACCAACCAAAAAAAGTCCAGGACTAGACGGATTCACAGCCAAATTCTACCAGAGATATAAGGAGGAGCTGGTACCATTCCTTCTGAAACTATTCCAATCAATGGAAAAAGAGGGAATCCTCCCTAACTCATTTTACGAGGCCAACATCATCCTGATACCAAAGTGTTGGAAAGACACAACAAAAAAAGAAAATTTTAGACCAATATCCCTGATGAACATCAGTGCAAAAATCCTCAATAAAATACTAGCAAACCAAATCCAGCAACACATCAAAAAATTTATCCACCACGATCAAGTCAGCTTCATCCCTGGGATGCAAGGCTGGTTCAACATATGCAAATCAATAAACGTAATCCAGCATATAAACAGAACCAAAGACAAAAACCACATGGTTATCTCAATAGATGCAGAAAAGACCTTTGACAAAATTCAACAGCCCTTCATGCTAAAAATTCTCAATAAATTCGGTATTGAGGGAACGTATCTCAAAATAATAAGAGCTATTTATGACAAACCCACAGGCAATATCATACTGAATGGGCAAAACCTGGAAGCACTCCCTTTGAAAACTGGCACAAGACAGGTATGCCCTCTCTCAACCCTCCTATTCAACATGGTGTTTGAAGTTCTGTTCAGGGCAATCAGGCAGGAGAAAGAAATAAGGGGTATTCAATTAGGAAAAGAGGAAGTCAAATTGTCTCCTTTTGCAGATGACATGATAATATATTTAGAAAACCCCATCGTCTCAGCCCAAAATCTCCTTAAGCTGACAAGCAACTACAGCAAAGACTCAGGATACAAAATCAATGTGCAAAAATCACAACCATTCTTGTACATCAATAACAGAGAAAGAGAGAGCCAAATTATGAGTGAACTCCCATTCACAATTGCTTCAAAGAGAATAAAAGACCTAGGAATCCAACTTACAAGGAATGTGAAGGACCTCTTCAAGGAGAACTACAAACCACTGCTCAACAAAATAAAAGAGGACACAAACAAATGGAAGAACATTCCATGCTCATGGATAGGAAAAATCAATATCATGAAAATGGCCATACTGCCCAAGGTAATTTATAGATTCAATGCTATACCCCATTAAGCTACTACTGACTTTCTTCACAGAATTGGAAAAACTACTTTAAAGTTCATATGGAACCAAAAAAGAGCACGCATTGCCAAGACAACCCTAAGCAAAAAGAACAAAGCTGGAGGCATCATGCTACCTGACTTCAAACTATACTACAAGGCTACAGTAACCAAAACAGCATGGTACTGGTACAAAAACAGAGATCTAGACCAACGGAACAGAACAGAACCCTCAAAAATAATACCACACTTCTACAACCATCTGATCTTTGACAAACCTGACAAAAACAAGAAATGGGGAAAGGATTCCCTATTTAATAAATGGTGCTAGGAAAACTGGCTAGCCATAAGTAGAAAGCTGAAACTGGTTCCCTTCCTTACACCTTATACAAAAATTAGTTCAAGATGGATTGGAGACTTAAATGTTAGACCTAAAACCATAAAAATCCTAGAAGAAAACCTAGGCAATACCTTTCAGGACATAGGCATGGACAAGGACTTCATGTCTAAAACACCAAAAGCAATGGCAACAAAAGCCAAAATTGACAAATGGGATCTAATTGAACTAAAGAGCTTCTGCACAGCAGAAGAAACTACCATCAGAGTGAACAGGCAACCTACAGAATGGGAGAAAATTTTTGCAATCTACTCATCTGACCAAGGACTGATATGAAGTATCTACGAAAGAATCAAACAAATTTACAAGATAAAAACAACCCCATCAAAAAGTGGGCAAAGGATATGAACAGACACTTCTCAAAAGAAGACATTTATGTAGTCAACAGACACATGAAGAAATGCTCATCATCACTTGTCATCAGAGAAATGCAAACCAAAACCACAATGAGATACCATCTCATACCAATTGGAATGACAATCATTAAAAAGTCAGGAAACAACAAGTACTG
>NW_022315548.1:0-30049 GCF_002776525.5 Piliocolobus tephrosceles
GGCCCCTCACAGTCAACATTCTCCCCAAATATATATACTTGCACATATATGTTTTTATGTAATCCATATATACATCCATGTGGCCATATATATATGCACAAAATTCATAAAATTATCGAGCTATACATTTACATATGTATTTTACATCTTAATACAAATGAAAACTTCGAGTCAGTGGAAATTACTGGAAGAACTGGGAAACTGGTCTTTTCATTCCTCTTGTATTTTGTGTTTTTGTGCATATGTGCCATAATAAAATCATTGAGCTTTAATTCAAAAGACCTGGATTTAAAACAGCTCGGTTTACTCGCTGTGAGAGTTTATGCAAATAATTTAGCCTCTTGACGCTTCATTTCTGTCACCTGTAAAATAGAGATAATAATAATTGTTATATGGGATTGTTGTGAGAACTACGTAAGAAGTGGTTTTAAACTGGTTACAGTGGGTCATGCCCGTAATCCCAGCACTATGGGAGGCTGAGGTGGGCAAATTGCTTGAGCTCAGGAGTTCCAGAGAAGACTGGGCAACCTGGGGAAACCCCATCTCTACAAACAAACAAACAAACAACCAAAAGTTAGCCAGGCATGGTGGCGCATGCCTGTAATCCTAGCTACTTGGGAGACTGTGTTGGGAGGATCACTAGTGCCTGACGGTGATGCTGCCATGAGCCAAGATCATGCCACTGCACTCCAGTCTGGGTGACAGAGAGAGACTTGTCTCAAAAAAAAAAAACAAAAACAAAAACAAAAACAAAAAAACCCGAAGGAGGGTTTAGTTCACATCCTCTAGAAAGTAGACTAAGCCTAGGGTGTAGGCCTAGGATGCCAAGGGTGAAATTTCTCCAGAATGTTTGCCAAGGATAATTTATACTAGTTTTCTCAACAAATTTGTTTTCTTGTTTCCTGTTATCCTCCTAAGATGAATAATCTTTTCCCCTTTCCTTCTCTCTTTCTATTCAACTCTCCCTTTCTTCCTTTTTCTTCCTTTCTTCCATTTGTTTTTTTCAGTACCATTAATTATAGGGGCTCAGAGGATAATATAACTATTCAGTTGTTTCATCTACTTTATATTTTAGCTACTTAGAAAAACAATACTACCACCACCAATATGTTGACTGAAAACAGTTAAATATTTTTGTTGTATTCGTGGTCCTCATTTTCTATTTCTAATAGTCATACTATGTCTACATTGTCAGAGCACGTAGCTATTATGTATTATGTATTATACTTCATCTTTTTTAACCACTAGCTACTCTTAAGTCTATTTGTAAGTGTATAATGTTCACCATCAGTCAGTGTCTCTAATCATTTTCTTTGACTGAATCTGTTCATTAGTAGATTCCTCAGAAGGAGCTCAAAGAAACATTGTTCCTTAAATTTCTGCATTTTGAGAACAGATACATTTATGTTTGAAAGTCAATTTTGTTAAATATACAATCCTCAGTTCAAATTTTCTTTTGTTGAGTAGCATAAATATGGTACTCCCTTTCTTCTGCCATAAAGCACTGCACCAAAAAGTCTGAAAAGAACCAGAATTTCTTTCCTTTGCTCATTTCACCTTAATATCCACAGACTTTTTTCTTTTTCTTTAAAGTCTAGTAATTTTCCTAGAATATGTCTTGGTGTCTCAGGTATAAGGTATATTCAATATGAAGTATGTAATTTCAAATTTACTTTTAACGTTTCTGAAAATTTTTCTTAGAACTCAGTCTTTAGTATTTGTCTTATATCCTTAGTTTGTTTTCTTCAGGATTTCATATTATTTGCTCCTTGAATTTTCTCTATCTTCAATAATCATCACTTTCCTTAATCCTATTTGTCTCTCTTCATTTCTTTTGATCTTCTACTTAAAACAAGGCATTATCTATTATGTTCATTTCTCTTGTATTCTTTTAAGTTTAGTCTTTGTTTGTAAATAATTGTTTTATTTTGAATTATTTCCAAAGTTCTGCCTCATTGCTTATTTTTTATAGTTCAGATTTTTGTTGTTTTTTATGTTGCATATAAATGTATGCTTTATGAATAGCAAATTACAGTTTACCATTTTCAATTTTGATTGCAGTTTATATTACATTTTGTATTATCATTTCCTAGTGTCCATTTTAGGAAAGTGGAACAATTTTATCAGCTTTATTCTAAGAAGCTTGAAGTATTCTCCTTTTCATTGCCATGAACTTTTTATGCAAACAGTAAGTATTATTTCTGCAGCTGGTATAAATCTGATTTATAGTATGTTTTAAATGGAAGAATAAAGTAAGTATAATATAATCAAGAAAAAATTCCAATTAGTTAAAACAGTTATACTTCTAAATTCAATTGTTTTTTTCTATTGTATGTTTCTATTGTTTTGTTCTATTGTTTACTTTGTTAAGTATATCTAGTATATAAATACTATCTTTTTCATTTGAAAGATGTCGAGTGTTAGAAAAAAAGAACAAAGTGTTTTCTGGCCCTCACTGATCCATTTAGACTTCGCCTGAGCTAGCAAATAAAAGATTAAAAATAATCTTTTTTTTTAACACTCTGCATTATTCCTTTCCCTCCTGTGTCCCTCAACCTTCCAGAGGGTAGCACACATTTTCTTTGGTCTTATCTATGCAAATTGACCACCTGGCCTCTCATGCAAATTAGTCGTGTTTTCTAAAAGGAAAAGAATTGTAGGAATGTGTTCTTTAGTGCCAATGCCACTAAAATGTTCTAGAAAATGACTTTTCTAGAACATTTAAAAATGGCTAATTCAGTTCTCATGGTTTATTCTTAAAAGTTGCCCTGATAAAATCCCAGCTTATAAGATTCTACTGTCAAACAGCAATAGAAATCCATAGGATGTCAGGCCTAAACTCCAGATAAATATCTTTCTTTAACAAAGGGTTTTATGAAAACTAAATGAGACAGGGTATTTGAAAGGGTTTTGTTAAAGAAAAAGAATTATATAAATATGAGGTATTACCATCATTCTTTACTGTTATGAATTTTAACTTCCATTTAAAATCTGTTTCTTGTTCTACTTGGCATTTGCTTGGATACATATGTGGTTACTTTCACTTACTAGAATCCCTTCCCCTAAAATGAGACTCATAATGGGTTCTTATTAAAATGATATAAATGTCAGTGTAAGATTCAGAAGGGGGAAATTAGTCCTAATAACTGCTGTAGAGTTCAGCACTCAATCAATTTACATATCTTGAGTTAATTTCTCTTAAATATACTGTCGTTACAAGTTCCATATAAGCCTGGAAGAGGTATATTAGAATTCTATTAATGTAGTAGAGCTATTTATTTCTTAAATACATCATGGATCAGTCTTTCGCTTCTGCAAGCCTAAACTTTTTTCTGTTTTCTGTGGCAGCACATGGTTGAGAAGAATAATCTAGTCAGGTTACAGGGTGTAATACGCCTCTCTTGTCCATCAGATAATGGATATGTGTGTGTGTGTGTGTGTGTGTGTGTGTGTTGAAAGGGACCAGGACAGCAGGGACCAGGGCTGCAAAACAACTCCCGAACTAACTTAGGCAAACAATTCCAGGAATCTAGAAAGCAGAACAGACCGGGTGAGCAGACCAGGAAAACAAGCCCTACCCCTACCCTGCAAGCCCCTGATAAACGTCATCAGTGTTTCAAAATGTAACCAAAATACCAGAAATGGTTCAAATGTCAGCCAATCCTAAGTCTGATGTGTACAAAATCCCCTATGACTCTGTACCTGTTTACCCCGACTATAAAAATGCTGTCTGGAGCCCAGTGAAGGAACTTTCCCGCTCGTCTCCTGACTAGTGAGGAAGTTCCAGGTTCGAACCTGTAATAAAGATCCTTGCCGCTTGGCTTTGACTCCGGACTCTGGTGGTCTTCTCTGGGGAATAAGCTGTCTGGGCATAACAGTCAGTTTCTTACAAAATAAAAGGAAATTTTACTACAAGATAGTTGTGCTCCTACATATTTATTCTACAGAAATTAACACATATATTTACATCAACATCAGTATACAAATGTTTACAGCAGTTTCAGTTCTAATAGCAAAGGAAGAAGCAATCTAAGTTACCTTCAAAAGATGAATAGACAAACTGTGATGTATGCATATAAGGGAATATGACTCAGCAATATAAAGGAATAAAATATTGATTTGCATATTTTTGTGGCTCTCCAGAGTATTATATTGGAGTATAAAAAAAAGAAGCCAAACTGAAAGGTTAGATATTGTATGGTTTCTTTTATATAACTTTCTCCATGTGACAAAATTATAGTAATAGAGAACAGATTAGTGTTTGACAGAGACTAAAGTTTGGGAAGGATGTGACGATACAGAAGAAGCAAAAAGGAGTTTATTCATGACGATGAAAAAGCTTTGTAATCTGACTCTGTTAGTGGTTACAAAAATCTGCACGTGTGATACAACTTTCTCTAACAGTACAGTACAGAAATAAACAGTGCAAGTAAACCTGGTAAAATCTGAATAAGGTGTGTAGTATAGTTAATATTATGAAAAATGTCAAATACCTTATTTTGATGACATAATTTCTTTTATAAGACAATACCATTGGTGTAAACTGGAAATAGGGTACAAATAAATTGTCTGTACTATTTTGGCCAATTCTTTTGAGTCTAAAATGATTTTAAAATAAAATTTTTGAATGTAAAAGCAAAAAATAAAATTGGAAGTTGGTAGTACTAAATGAAATTTGCAAATTGATTCAGGAAAACTGACATATATACATATATATCAATTCTTTCTAAACATGAACATAGTGTCCTAGTATTTCTCATCATTTACTGAAGTAATTTTGTCTTTTTAGTCAAGTTTTAAAAAATTATAGATATATGTATATATATATAATGTTTGTGTAGAGAGAGAAAAATAGAAAATATTTCTAATTTTATATATACATGTATGCATATATGTATATATTCTATTCAATCTTTTTCATTCTAACTCTACTATTTTATAATTTTATATTTGGGTTATTAATTGAATAATCTATTTTACCTTAGAATATAAAATTTATTATAATGATTATCAGAGTTTTTTGTTTCTTCTAATATTTGAAGTTAGCCACATAACTTAATGTATCGGTTTTATTAGTTTTGTGTTAATTCTATTAGTTTCTCCTTATGGAAATCATAATTATTTCACAAATATATCAACAATTTTAATCCATACTATTTTCTCTCTTAACTCATTAGCTGGTACTTTCAAAAAATGTAAAATGCAAGATAATAATGAAATAATACTAAAATACTTCAAAAATGTAAAATGCAAGATAATAATGAAATAATACTAAAATACTTTATGTCAAATTCCTCATTTCAACATTAATTTTTAGGAAATTTATTTGAGTGTATGTAGAAGTCCCTTACTAAAATTTTCCTTCAAGTTTAAATTCAAGATTACTTTTACTGAATGTCACTGATTTGATCAACAATGGTTATTGGAAATGAACCATGAATCAAAGATGTTACTTTAATGTAAGTATTATTTTAATTGTGATAGAACCACAAAACATGGCACTAAGTTTGTAAAATAATTGTCTCATACACAGATCATCTTTAGTATGAGGAAAATCAACCTGGCCATTGTACAGAAAATTCTAAAAAATATTGTAGTGAGTAAAGATCAGTACATCAGAACAGTAACATACAACATATACATGTAAGGGATGGGTGTGGTGGCTTACGCCTGTAATCCCAACACTTTGGGAGACCGAGGTGGGTGGATCACTTGAAGTCAGTAGTTCGAGACCAGTCTCCCCAACATGGTGAAACCCCATCTCTACTAAAAATACAAAAATTAACCAGGTGTGATGGTGCGCACCTGTAGGCCCAGCTACTCGGGAGGCTGAGGCAGGAGAATCGCTTGAACCCAGGAAGCGGAGGCTGCAGTGAGCTGAGATTGCACCACAGCACTCCAGCCTGGGTGACAAAGTGAGACTCTGTCTCAAAATAAAAACAAAAACAAAACGTATACATACATGTAAAAATACACAACTCTCCTTTTAAATTATTTTAGTCAAACAGGATTCTTGGAGATTCAGTCACCTCCATTGGATTATCAACAAAATATTTTGTTGGTATCTATACACAGAACCATTTTACTTCTGTTGCAACGTGGACCCCATTACCCTTATTCATTCTTAGTCATAATCTCCATTATGAAAATTTCTACACTAAGTATTTTCTATGCATTGATAGCTATCCTCATACTAATTATTCACTAAATAATTAATTAAATAATCCAGAAAAATATTCATGAAATATCTACTCTAGATAAGTTATGGTACAGATTGGAAACTAAAGCAAAAGCAAAACAAAACAAACATATAGTGATAATATTAAGTTGAAGAACTCTGTTAAGTAGAGATATTAAAAATTAATAATTGCTGCAATAGACATTAACAGTATTGAAGAGAGATTTGTTACTTAGCTTAGGCAGTCAGAAACAAACGATGGTTAGAAATTGTGACCTGGAATGGGAACATATGTTTCCTTAAGTGGAAAGTAGACATCAGGGTGTTTGAAGTATAGTGAAAAAAAATGTACAATGGTTTATATGCATGAGCACATATCATAAATTAAGTTATACGGTTAGTCATTAGGGTATACAGAATTAAGAGGGTTGGGTTACTGTTACAGAATGAAATGTACAGATCGGGTTTTACTTATCCAGGGATTGGTATACACAAGGTCTGTAAGTCAAGAATTTGAACATAAAATATTGAGGAGAAAATTATATCAGCTGTTAGCATCAAAGTAAGAGTCTGGCAACAAATGGAGAAAGTGTAAAATACAGGGTTCAAATTTTGAGTGGTTGAGATTATGAAAATAATCCTTAATCTCTGAAAAAACTGATGGAAATGCTATCACAACACTGAGAAGAATAACTGAAAGAGACAGTGATTTGCACCCTTTAGTGTATGTTTTTGGTCAATATTCAGAAATTAAAAAGTTGAAAAATCTGAAGAAGTAGAATTCGAACTAGAAGGCAAAACCTATAGTCAGAATCTGGAAACATTGGAAAAAGTATCAATCCAAAAGGCAACATAATTGCTACAAAGAGTAATATAATGAAAGGAGAGATGTTTTAGTGGCAAGCATGTACATTAAAACTGAGTGTATTGAACTTGCTTGAATAAGATGATACGGGACTGGGGGAAAAATCATAAATAACTACTTCAAAATTGTTCATTTGTCAAAGATTTTAGAATCGTCCAGATTCTTGACAGATGTCCAATCTGTCAAGAATTTAGAATCTGGGAGCATTAATCTCTCTGTTGTGAAATCAGCCAAGGGACAAGAATTCAGAATGCATCATCAATATTCCATATTCCATGGAACCAGAAAACCATGACTGTAATTTATACTTTTCCTCCTATTTTGTCTTATCAAGTAATCATGGGTTTTCTTGTAATTTCAGGTATTTTAAAGAATCACTGTAGTATTTCTATAATGCCATTATAGATATATGAAAAGTACTTAAGAATGTGGACCAAAGTTGGAAGGCAAGGTGGAGAAAACAAAGATGATTGCTTTTCATTGTGGTGTTAATTACCTTTCATAATAAAACTCCTGCTATTGTGACTATTATTTTGTTTGCCCCATTAAAATTTGCAGAAGAATAAAGTTATTCCACTAGCTTGAGAGCAGGGGCCTATTTATTATGGGAAACATCTAATTATACTCCAAACATAATGGGCCACAGGAAAAAAAATGTATTTTGTAAAATCATATAATTTTGTAATGATAAATATACCTTATTCAACAACAGTAATAAACTTTTTCTGTCTAAATTTTGCTCAATATTATGGTAGTAAAAGAAATGAGAAATCCACACAGAAACATGGAGTAGACTTAAAAGAAACACTCAGGAGGGTGCATATATGTGATGTCTTAAGCTAGGGATAAGCTTGAAAAGAAAACATAATGAATCAGGGGCATATTGCTATAAGAACAATTTCTTAATGTAGTAGCTGCTGCTATCAGGACAAGGAGATGCATTCCAAAACTGTTAAACATACACAGAATTCAAAATTACATTAAATTTAGTAACATATAAATTAAAACAGTTATATAATGTTGTCAGCTAGCTGTGACTCCAGATGGTTGACCAGTGAGACTGACCATAACTTTTTTTTTTATTTATTATTATTATCCTTTTAAGTTCTAGGGTACATGTGCAATGTGCATAAAGTGCAGGTTTGTTACATATGTATACTTGTGCCATGTTGGTGTGCTGCACCCATCAACTCGTCAGCACCCATCAATTCATCATTTACATCAGGTATAACTCCCAATGCAATCCCTCCCCCCTCCCCCTCCCCATGATAGGCCCCATTGTGTGATGTTCCCCTTCCCGAGTCCAAGTGAGCTCATTGTTCAGTTCCCACCTATGAGTGAGAACATGCGGTGTTTGGTTTTCTGTTCTTGTGATAGTTTGCTAAGAATGATGGTTTCCAGCTGCATCCATGTCCCAACAAAGGATGCAAACTCATCCTTTTTTATGGCTGCATAGTATTCCATGGTGTATATGTGCCACATTTTCTTAATCCAGTCTGTCACTGATGGACATTTGAGTTGATTCCAAGTCTTTGCTATTGTGAATAGTGCCGCAATAAACATACGTGTGCATGTGTCTTTATAGCAGCATGATTTATAATCCTTTTGGTATATACCCCGTAGTGGGATGGCTGGGTCATATGGTACATCTAGTTCTAGATCCTTGAGGAATCACCACACAGTTTTCCACAATGGTTGAACTAGTTTACAGTCCCACCAACAGTGTAAAAGTGTTCCTATTTCTCCACATCCTCTCCAGCACCTGTTGTTTCCTGACTTTTTAATGATTGCCATTCTAACTGGTGTGAGATGGTATCTCATTGTGGTTTTGATTTGCATTTCTCTGATGGCCAGTGATGATGAGCATTTTTTCATGTGTCTGCTGACCATAACTTTTAAAGCGAATAGGCAGATGTAACCAGGTTTACTTGGAGTTCTTTACAATAAGTAAAACAAATACAACTCACTGAACAGTGGAATTAAAGAAAGGGGAAAGATCACAAATGTATAATTGCCTCATTTTTCAAAATGGAATAGGCTATGATAATTGGATAACAACTTCCTTTGAGTTAATGCAAAGGTCTTCTATTAAATATGAATTAGTAGAGTGATTTTGTTTTAGTGAAAGTATAGATAAGTTGAAAAAAGAAAGATTAACACAATGAGAGAAAACATATCATCCAATTTTTTTTAATTACAGGTGTATAATGGTAAAAACCAAGGTACTCAATCGTTTTACTTTAGTCATTAGGCTCAATGTTTACTATACATATATTTTCTCTGCTGGACATAAAGAGAGTAATTTAGCATTAAAGGATAAATTTAATGAGTGAATGAAATTTATATGATAGACTGTCTAATTGAATGTACTACCAGCTGCCCATTTACTGTTCACTTGGCATATAAACATGGTTAAATAATAGTGTTATTTTTATTATGTTTATGTTTGTGAATGTACTATAAGATTTACCT
Organism: Piliocolobus tephrosceles; assembly: GCF_002776525.5. Taxonomy (NCBI): domain Eukaryota; kingdom Metazoa; phylum Chordata; class Mammalia; order Primates; family Cercopithecidae; genus Piliocolobus; species Piliocolobus tephrosceles. Next base: position 9,516 of record NW_022315548.1, read on the forward strand.
GTTATAAAACTTTATATGATGCAGTAATATGGGCTATCTAATAAATATTATACCTTTGTTTTCCTTATTAAATACTTTTAACTAAATTTCAATATAATCTTTGAGTAAACTGGCATCTGTTAGTTCAACTATCATCTAGAAATTGTTTAATCAATGAAAAATATTGAAGATCATATCATATTTCTTTTGTTAATGTTATAATTTAGGAACCTAAAAGTACTATAAAGCACTGAAGTAGTTATTTATTTTCTGTTGAGAAACTGAAGTCACAAAGCTATTATTACATAGCTACATAACCATATATTACTACATAATTAAGTGGATAGCGTTTTTTATTTACAAATATTTTCTTTCTACCATTAAGTTGTCACTTCAAGAAATTTAATAAAGAAACTCTTGCTGATGATATGCTCAAAAATTCATGTTCAGTATTGCTATGTATCACATTTATTATTAAAGCAAAATATTTTTAAAAGCCAATTTTCAATAAATAGTTAAATAATAATTCGTATTAAAAGTTAAGTACGATTGCATCTTTATTATAACATGCCATTTTCCAATACAGAAGTCAATCTAATCCACTAATTTTCTTTTGTCTGCAATTTCTACTATAATACCTGATTTTGTTTGCTGAAATTTTCTCTCACACATATGCACACCCTGTACATTGCCCATGATACTAAGCTACCAAGAATAAAATGTGAAATTATGCAGAAATTTTCCTCATTTTTCTCTCAATGAGTGAGCCATTGATTGGATTTTTAGGTTAATTCCATTCGGCTTCATTTTAGTGGGTCATTATTGCCAGTTCTGTCAATAGTTACAACATCATTACCCCACTGTTCTAGTCAATGCTTCTACAATCCTGGAAATGCTTATTACCATCCTGCTAGTACACATATACAGATTTTTCAAATAGAAGATTGTCTCTGCATCCCCCAATATCTCTCTAGTATTTTCTTTCATTAATTCCCTGGAGATATTAAATGTTGGGATCTCTGTTCATTTATGGGATTTAAACATTTTAAATCTGATTTGGCAGCAGAGTTTTATAAAATTGGAAAACTCAGGTTACTCTTTTATTAATAACTCAATTTTTCTATTTAACAGTGTTCCAAGGTTTCATATATTACATGTCAGTAACCAGCACTATACAGCAGCAGGTTCACATTGAATCTCAAAAGAGTACATTGTTGTTTCAATAATAGAATTTGAAACTCCCTGATAACCTCAAATCTCATGTAATAATAAGGTCCTCCTTGAATATACTATTCAATTACTGACTCAGGCCCAGTGGAAATAGTGGGTTTAAGTTTTCGAAATTAGTGTGTGTACATCTCTCTGTGTGTATGTGTGTGTGTGTGTCTGTGAACACACACACACACATATCCAGCTAGCAATCAAGTAGTGGATATATATGCGTCATATACACAACTGCCAATTGTGATAATATAATAATATGAAAAAATAGTTTATTTGATAAGATCTATGAAATGAGGAATTTAAAATATGTTCTATTTAATAATTAATAAATATATGTTGAATTAATGGTAAACTGCAGTCATCTATAAAATTGCGACTGAATTGTATTACTTTAGATATGTGTCTCTTTATGTTCAGATTACCAAAAAGTCTACAGAGTGATAAGGGGACTCTCTTTCACAGCTAAAATGACCAGGCAGGTTTTTCCGGCCCCAGGCATTACCTGTTATCTTCACTCCTCACGGAGACCTCAATTCTCCGATAAGATTTAAAAAAACAAAGCTAATTATGTCTTTGAAAGGATATTAGCAAAACTCTGTCAAGAGACCTGAGAGCTTAGAGGTCTGGGTTTCTCTCCTACTCATAGCCCTTTTACATGTGAGGATAGCTCCAAAAGTATTTCTAAAACTTAGTCCATTTGAAATGACTTACAGGAGCCCTTTTTAACTTTAGACCTCCTGTTTGATAAAAAGGCACATAGACTGCTCACCCATATTATCAACTTAGCTCGGTTCAAAAGGTCTTTCAAGCATATAAAAATAAAATATCACCCCCTCCCACGAGGAAAAGAATTAATGTTCTCCACCCTCATCCATTCAACCAGGAGATTGATTTTACTAAAAACTTGGAACAAAAGGATCTCCCAAGAATTACAACCAAAATAGAAATGCCTCTATCAGGTGTTGTTTAGTACTCCTACTGCTGTTAAACTTCAGGGAATTAACAGTTGGGTACACCTATCCAAGATTAAACCTATTTCTTAAGAGTCACAGGCGCAAAAGGAAGACACTACGACCTACATCCACGAACCTTTGGAAGACCTCTCTTACCTGTTGAAAAGAATCAACACAGCCAGAAACAGTAAAGTGAGGCTTCGAATATGAATAGTAGCATTAATTGTTCTCTTCTTCCTAATTGTAATATTTCTTTTCTGTTGCTTTGGCCAACTGCCTCCTCTTGGGAAACATCTTTTGTTCTTATTGGGGATAGATAGCACTCCAAAGCCTAACGGGACACCATGCTGCCACTGTTAATCCTGCTTGTTCTCCCAATTACCCTGATTTATTGTGAGTGGGAAAAACTCTATAGGAAACATTTCAAAAATTACAGTGGTAGGGAATCATCTTCGTAGTTGCTGGATTTGTCATCAACATCCCAGGATAAAAAGTTCTACCTTCTGGCCCATCCGAAAAATCTTATGGTCATCTCCCCAGACCGCCTAACTGACCATAGCAATTCCAAAGCACCCGGACTCCTACTTGTTACGTGATATTCTCCGTGACTTAACCAATTCCACCTGAACCCAGCCCCACCACAACTACCTGGACTTGGGAATTGGGGTATCTATATCTCCACTGCACTAATGATTCTATCTTTTACACCCACCATTTTGTTAGTGACACACAAGTGAAAGGTTCCCTGTGATGCCTTAATCCAACTCTAGTTGCCACGTTCCCAAGGGCACAGCATGGTAAATGGGATTCTACTTGTGAGAAGGAAAAGCATGTATTGTGCCTTATCCTGCACCAAAACATATAGTTGAAAAAAACAACTGCCTAATCTGGAAAGGTGGGAGTACCACTCACTTATGGAAAACAAAGATTATTCAACCAGTCATACTAAAACATGTGAAGAGCATTCCTGCGGACCTAACTTGGCAGTGAAGAATAGACATCACACCTGAAGGATCTCTATTTGTATCCCACTCAGATCATTATTGTCTGTGGCCATGGAAGGAAAAAGTCACACCCTGTAAACACTCTTGACTTGCAAGGGAGCCACCTGCTCTTTAAGGAAGAGCCTTCTCTTATATACAAAACCTTGGAACAGAGGTACATGTACATTGGCCATCCTTCCCCCTCTAGGGGTCATGGTCTCTAACTCCGTGAATCCTAGGAATACCAAAAATAAATGAGCAGTAGGATTAATTCTGGTGGGAATCAGGGTGTCAACAGGGCTAACAACACCCTGAGGTGGCTTTGCCTACCATGATTCAACCCCAGAAATCTTGACTCAAACCCTAGAATCCTTAGTCACCAAACACAGGTCAGACACTAAAGGGAATTTAAGACTCCCTAGATTCTTTGGTAAATGTAATTCTCAATAACAGACTAATCTTGGGTTATTTACAAGCTACACAAGGTACAGTCTGTGCAATTATTAATAAAACCTACTGCACACAAATTAACAACCCGACAGGTTGCAGTTAACATTCAAATGATATATGAGCAAGCTACCTGGTTACATAGATAGAACCAGGGCCCAGACCCCAATTATATCTGGTCAACTATCAAAAGTACCCTCCCTTGGCTGGCTGCAGTGGCTCACACTTGTAATCCCAGCACTCTGGAAGGTCAAGGTGGGAGGATCACTTTAGCCCAGGAGTTTGAAACCAGTTTGGGCAACATAGCAAGATCCCATCTCTAAATAAAAAATGTTATCTTTAAAAAGTGCCCTCCGAAGTCACAGCTGGTTTTTACCTCTTCTAGAACCTTTGATAGCTATCTTGTTATTATTAGTTTTTGGTTTTCTCTTGTTTAACCTTTTAGTAATGTTTGTGTCTTCTAAATTACAACAATTCCAGGTAAAGACAATGCTGCCACAGGCTTTTAACTCATTCCATCAGCTGACCCTGAGAATAAAAGTATCCAGTCTTTGGGCCCCTTAGATTCGGTATACAGAGATTTTTACTACTCCAGTGCTAGGAAGGATCTATGCCCATAAAATCAGCAGGAAGTAGTTACAGAAGATGAACCTCCACCCTTCTGCAGCTCCCTTAAGTTTATGGAGAAGTATCTAATCTCTGAGTGAGGAATGAGGTAGGAGGCAGGACTTAATTACAGACCAAATTAAAGACTAGCTATAAAAGAGAAGAGACACCAAAAACAGCTTTCCATAAGGCATACCCATCAGTGCCATGGCAGTTTACTATTGCTGTGGCAACTTCCAGAATTACTGCTCCTTTCCATGATAATGAACAGAAAGTTACCACTCCTTTTCTAGAAATTTCTGAATAATACACATCTTGATTTGCATGTAATTATAGGTGGGTATAAATATGACTGCAACACACTGAGCTGCTACTCCCAACACACTGTCTATGGAGTGTAGGAGCAGTCACAAAACTGTAACAACTGTCTTCTTCTACTGCCAGCTCACTCTTGAATTCTTTCCTGGCAAAGGCAATCACCTTCCCAGGTTAAGAACTAATTCGGGGGCTTGCCCTTGGTACATCAATACCCTTAGATGTTTATCAAGGGGACACAAAAAGATGTGCCTGTAAAGCAACTTGTACATGAATACCCATAATAGTTGAACCTGTAACAGCCCAAACTGAAAAAAGTCAAATGTCCAAGAGCAGATAATAAATAAATAAATCATGGTATGATGAATGGCATATATGTGATGAATGGCATAAATAAAAGCAAACAAAAAACTATACATACTATACTATTCTATTTTTATGAGATTACAGAAAATGAAAAGAAATACATAATTACAGAGAACCATGCAGTGGTTGTGGTGGCATGGGTTCATTGGGTGTGAGTTTGATTGACAGCCACGGGAGAAGCACATAGGTGGGTGAACATGAATGAGGCGATGGTCATATGAGTGTACACGTGTCATATCTCGTCAAACTGTATATTTCAAATAGGTGCTATATTAGTCTATTCTCACACTGCTATAAAGATACTAACTGAGACTGGGTAATTTACAAAGGAAAGGGGTTTAATTGACTCACAGTTCCACATGGCTGGAGGGACCTCAGGAACATTACCATCGTGGTGGAAGGTGAAGGGAGAAGCAAGGCATGTCTTACATGGTGGCAGGAGAGAGAGAGAGAGAGAGAAAGAGAGAGAGAGAGACAGAGAGAGAGCAAGCAAAATGGGAACTGTCAAACACTTTTAAAACCATCAGCTCCTGTGAGAACTGTCTCACTATCATGAGGACAGTATGGGGGAAACTGCCCCGATGATCCAATCACCTTCCACCAGGTCCCTCCCTCGATACTTGAAGATTACAATTTGAGATGAAATTTGGGTAGGGACACAGCCAAATCATATCAGGTGCATTTTATTATGAATAAATTAGATGGCAATATATATGATGTATATAAAAGTACTGGAAGAAGAAATAGGTAGAAATAGAGGAATAGATGAACAATTATATTTGGATATTTTAGTACTCCTTCCTCAATAATTGACAGAAAATTAGCCATAATATCAGTAAGAATTCATACACCAGTTTATCTCTACCAACAACATTGGCTGAATTGACATCTATACTGCAACAAGCAACTCTAATAATCTTTTTAACTACATACAGAATATCATGATGATAAACATTATGCTGGATCACGAAACACAGATTAGTAATTTCGAAAAGGTTGAAATATTAGAGAGGATAGTCTGTGTCCAGAAAATAATTAAGCTAGCAAGTAATAATTATAATAATTTTCTAAATAATAATTATTTAGAAAAAGTCATAGTATGTAAAGAAAGTATGTGAAAATTATATAACACACTTAGTTAAAAATGGGACAAAGGAAAACACACAAGTGAAATTTGGAAATATTTTGAACTGAGTGATAATGAATACAAAAAATACAAAGAATCAAAATGTGTCCAATGAAGCTAAAATAATATTTGAAAAAAAAATGACCTGCTTAAATTTTTAAGAGAAATTAATAATATATATTTCTATATTAGGAACCCAAAGAAAATATCAAATTACAAAAAAAAGTTGTAGAAGATTCATACCAAAGAGAAGATAAATCAATGAAATAGAAAATAAACAAGCCTAAGTGTATTTTTTTGAAAAAGTAATTCACAAAATCAAGTAACACTAATTAGTAATGAAAGTTTACAAACACACAGTAGCAATATCAGAAAAGAAAGAGAAACAGTACAGACCCTATGGACATTAAAAAGATAATAAGGACATTTAATGGATAACTATTTGCCAACAGACTCGACAACTTAGAAGAAAATGATAAATTCTTTGAAAAGCACAACTTACCAAAAAGGACACTATAAAACTGATGCAGGGAAGCAAGCACCGAAACTGGGGCTAAGCCCAGGAGGTTATTGGCTCTGCCCAGGAAGAAATTCAAGAGTGAAAAGGTAGTACAATAAATCAGTTTTACTGAGGAAGCAGTGTTACAGCTGTGTGACTGTTCCTACACACGCAGTGGGTTGAGAGATGCAGCTGGGGGCAGCATTGCAGTCATATTTATACTCACCTTTAATTACATGGAAATGAAGATGTGGGTTATTCAGAAATTTCTACAAAAGTGGTGATAACTTTTCGGTTATTGTCATGGAAGAGTGCAGTAACTTCTGGATGTTGCTGCAGCAATGACAAACTGTCATGGCACGGGTGGGTGTGTCTTGGAGAGTTGTTTTTGGTGTCTCTTCCCTGTTTTAGCCAGTCTTTAATCTGGTCCACAGTTAACTCCTGCTTCCTACTTCCATATTATTATATAAGTGTAGTGTATATTGATATTATAACATCAGTGGAAAATTAAATTTTTAAAATATGTCAAGTCTTTTTTCAAAATGGTTGTGTCATTTTCATTTCCATCAACAATGTGTGAGAGTTCCAGTTGCTTCACATATTGACAAACATTTGGCATTATCAGCCTTTTAAATTTTGGTCAGCCTAATAGGTATATGATGGCAACTCGTGTGGATTTACTTTTTGTTTCTGTGATACCTACAGCTGAGAATTTTTATGCTTATTTTGTACATTTGAATATCTTTTGTTAATTGTTCAAGAGTATTGCTTATCTAATTGGTTTGTTAAATTATCATCTGTGGGTAAGAGATATTTATACATTATTCATATTTATAGTACACCTTATAAATAGGACATATTTCATTATAAGTATATAAATTCACAGTAATACAAATAAAATAATGTTGGCCAGGCGTGGTGACTCACACTTGTAATGGCAGCACTTTGGGAGGCCAAGGTAGGTGGGTCACCTGAGGACAGGAGTTTGAGACAAGCCTGACCAATATGATGAAATCCCATCTCTATTAAAAATACAAAAAAGTTAGCCAGGCATGGTGGCTTGTACCTGTAGTCCCAACAACTTGGGAGGCTGAGACAGGAGAATTGCTTGAACCCAGGAGGCAGAGGTTGCAGTGACCCGAGTTCACACCACTGCACTACAGCCTGGGAGACAGAGTGAGATTCTGTCTCAAATAATAATAATAATAATAATAATAAATAATGATGTTACGAATTACTATTATACACTATATCATTGTATTAGTCTGTTCTTATGCTACTGATAAAGACATACCCAAGACTGGGTAATTTATAAAGGAAAGAGGTTTAACGGACTCACAGTTCCACAAGGCTGGGGAGGCCTCACAATCATGGTGGAAGGTTCATGAGTAACAGTCACATCTTACATGGCGGCAGGCAAGGGAGCATGTGCAGAGAAATTTCCCTTTATAAAACCATCAGATCTTGTGAGACTTATCCACTATCACGATAACAGCACAGGAAAGACCCACCCCCATGATTCAATTACATCCCAACAATCCCTCCCATGGCATGTGAGAATTATGAGAGCTACACTTCAAGATGAGATTTGGGTGGGAACACAGTTAAACTGTATTCATCATTAATATTTATAGTCCTTTATTATATCAGCTTGATTTTCTTCCATGTTCTTGTCTCAAAAGTTGTATAGTTTCTCCCTAGTATTGTGTATTCATTTGTGTAAATCACAACTTTTTTTTTTTTTATTATACTTTAAGTTCTGGGATACATGTGCAGAATGTGTGGGTTTGTTACGTAGGTATACACATGCCATGGTGGTTTGCTGCACCCATCAACCTGTCATCTACATTAGGTATTTCTCCTAATGATATCTCTCCCCTATCCTCCCACCCTGACAAGCCCTGTTGTGTGATGTTCCCCTCCCTGTGTCCATGCATTCTAATTGTTCAACTCCCACTTATGAGTGAGAACATGTGGTGTTTACTTTTCTGTTCCTGTGTTAGTTTCCTGAGAACTATAATTTCCAGCTTCATCCATGTCCCTGCAAAGGACATCCTTTTTTATGGCTGCATAGTATTCCACAGTGTATATGTGCCACATTTTCTTTATCCAGTCTGTCATTGATGGACATTTGGGTTGGTTCCAAGTCTTTGCTACTGTGAACAGTGCTGCAATAAACATACATGTGCATGTATCTTTATAGTAGATTGATTTGTAATCCTTTGAGTATACAATCATAGTAATGGGATTGCTGGGTCAAACGGTATTTCTGTATTTCTCTTTCTAGATCCTTGAAGATTCATCACCCTGTCTTCTACAATGGTTGAACTAATTTACACTCCCACCAACAGTGTAAAAGCATTCCTGTTGCTATTTTTATAATCCTGTATTTATGATTTAGTTGTTTATCATTTCAATATCATAGTGGTTGCACTAGACATTAGACTATGTTTCCTTAAATTATTACACTGTAGTTTGTGTTAATATTATTCTACATAATATATATTTTAACTTCAGATGAAATATGAAAAATTTCCAATAGTATAGTTCCATTCTTCTATTTTTGTATTTTGTGTTATCATTATTATGAATTACATCTATACACATATAAATCATAGAATAATGTTACACCTTTGTTTTAAAGCCATATGTTCTTTAAAAATATGAGAGGAAAAATAAGCAGTCATATTTATCCTCATATTTTTCATTTATTGTTGTTCATTACTTCCTGAAGTCTTGAATTTCCAACTTTTGTCATTGCATTTCAGGTTAAGGATGATATGTTTTCCTAGTGCAGATCTAGTGATGATAAGTTCTTTTTGTCTTTCTTTAACTAAAATTTTCTTTAGTTTGTTTTCATTTTTGATGAATACATCAAGTATGTATAAAATTACGAGATAACAAATTTCTTCTGCTCCAACTTTGAAATAAATTTATGAGACGAAAAGAATCATTCCAATAATTCCTTCTAGTAAAACTCAATAGGATTGATGCATTTAATTTCTATTAAAGCACTTATTAAGTTTTTGTTTGTTTACATTCCCTATCTACTCCCTTTGTATCCTCTTTTAAAGCCAGCTTGATCAAGATTTAACCCGGAATTCATTTAAAAACTCTCCTTTCAGTCACTAATGATGTCCACATTGTAAAACTGTTTGGAGGAACGGAGGCAGGATGGTGCACCTCCGGGTTCTTCTTCACCACCAACTCTTCCCGTGTGTGCGAGAATGCAGCTGCCGCCCGGGAAGGTGAAGATTAATCAGGCATGCACCAGGTGATGTCAATCCGAGGAGACCAAGATTTACCTGGTGGCACCTGCGGAGCCCCCCTCCCCCGACATGCCCGTGCCCCGCCTATTGCCCTTCCACTCCTAGAAAAGTCACTCCCAGCAGATGCGCCCGGGGCGGGCTTTCTCAGCCCCAACTCTTGTCAGGACTGTATTAGAAATCCGCCCCCCCCCGCCACCCCCCAGCTCCGGTCCCTGAAGCTAGATGACCAAAGAATAAATTTGCAGTTTTGCTTTTAGCCTTGCCTACTCGCTGGTTCTTTTGTGCCCACTCTGGTGGTCTTAGAAAAACAAATCAAAAACCATCAGGTAAATTTACTACTCATCTTTCTTGACCTCTTAGCAGAATTTGAAACCATTGTCCTTTTTGTCCCCCCAGTATATACCTTCATACACTTCTGGAACACTCTGCTATGCTTGCTTGTTTCCTACCTCACTAGCTGTTTTTTTATTTTTTATTTATTTTGAGATGGAGTCTTGCTCTGTTGCCCAGGCTGGAGTGCAGTGGCGGGATCTCGGCTCACTGCAAGCTCCGCCTCCCGGGTTCACGCGGTTCTCCTGCCTCAGCCTCCCGAGTAGCTGGGACTACAGGCGCCCGCTGCCAAGCCCGGCTAATTTTTTGCATTTTTAGTAGAGACAGGGTTTCACCGTGTTAGCCAGGATGGTCTCGATCTCCTGACCTCAAGTGATCCGCCCACCTCGGCCTCCCAAAGTGCTGGGATTACAGGCGTGAGCCACCCTGCCCGGCCGATTTACGACTTTTTAAAAAATCCTCCTTGTGAATGGACATGTCTATAACTTGTGTCCTATGTCTGTCTTATCGGTGCACTTTGGGAGCAGATAATTTGGGAGCCACCGCGCCAGGCCCATTAGCTCCTACTTTTAACTCACTGTTGGTGATCTTCCACTTCCTCCTACTGTTACTTTTGCAAGGAGTGTTTTGTTGTTATTGTTGTTTTTGGCTTGGCGGGTGACAGTCCAATGGCTGCAACCAAGGAGCATTTAACAAAGAAAATTTATTACTTGGAACAAGTAAACACGACAGTTGGAATAAATCCCCACATCAATGCCTGCCTGAACACAGGTGAAAACTGGCCTTTTATTAGGTTTGCTAGCTGAGTCATTGTATCTACAGGTGGGCTCAAGGCAGCACAGGTGCTAATTGTTCTTCTATATAAGCCACAGGTGTGGATAATAGAGACCAAGCTCTTCCCTGGGCGGGGCTTTTAGTATGGTAAGGAGAGCTTGCCAAAGTTCATCTTCAATTCAGGCATCTTTGGATCCAGCTAGTTTTTATTTTATTTATTCAAGGCTGAGCTTCTTCCTGCAACTTTTCTGAAACATCAAGAACTGGAGGTGCAACAGTTACAAGTGAGTACGTTTTCATTCTGTGTCCTAGAAAAACTCTGGACGGGGGTTGCTCTACTTTCAACTCTGTTGCAAAATGTCCCACCTCATCCTCTTTCTAACCTTGGAGTGACTAGGATCTAATGTTTGGTTCTCTTTTCTCTCTGTACTGACTGTAGTCACTCCTTAGATTATCTCAACATACGTATATATTTTTCTTATCACTCTTGTTTCCACAGTTTCTAGAATACAGTGTAAGGAGCAGAATTCTTGCTTGTGTTAGTTTTCTATTTCTGCATAAAAAAATTAACAAAATATTTACTGACTTAAAATGACACCCATTTATTACCTCCCAGTTTTCAGAGGTTAGAAGCCCAGGCATGACTTTATTGGGTTCTCTCCTCAGGGTCTCACAAAGCGGAAGTGAAGGGAAGAACAGAGATACATTCTTATCGAGAGGGTTACCTGGGAAATTATCCACTTCTGTTGGCAGAATTTATTTTCTTATGGTTATAGAAGTCAGGATGTCTTGTTCCTTCAAGCTCAGTATAATTATGACTCCTTTTATGTGTGCTACTTACTGAGTTAAGCCCACTAATAATTATCTTACTTTTACGCTACTTACTGAGTTAAGCCCACTAATAATTATCTTACTTTTACTTAATGAAGATTCAATGGATTTGGAACTTAATTGCGTTTGTGTAATCACTTCTCTTTTCCCGTATTCCGTTGGCTAGAATAGCCACATATTCTACCTACACTCAAGGAGGAGCATAACACCAAGGAACAGAAATTATAGGGTCATCTTAAATTCTGACTACAATATTGCTCAATATATATTTGTTGAAGAGTGAATGAATTAAGACAAAAGAAAGGCAGATTCTACGCTATAACGGGCCTGTATATTACACTGTTGATTCTCCGGTTTATCTTGTAGCCTTAGCAAGTATTTAAAAAGTATTAAGTAGCAAAGAAAATATCAAAATCAGATTCATATTTTGGAACATTAGTTTAACAGCAATTCTGTAACTGTTGGTAGAAAGTTTGCATATTTTGAGCTAACATTGGTGATTTAAGAGAACCTGTTAAAACATTAAGTAGGAAGAAAATAATGAAAGAAATAAAAAAAAAATTTAGTGAAAAAAAGTCTTGATGATCAGCTAAATGTGGAGATGAAGAAGACAAAAGTCTTCACAGATACTCTCTAGTAGCATTAACAATTAAAAGAAAGTTGATGTTTTCTCAGAAATGAAAATATTAAGCAAAGTTAAGTCCAAGGGTAAGGAACCTAAAAAGTTCTCCAAAAAATTTTAAATACTGTCATAGCACTAAATATTGTCTTTTTTTCTAAATACTGTCATAGAACTAAAACCCAAACTTGTTTATCACATAGTATTGACACAAAAGAATACTATAGTATATATTCTTACTTTTCTGGTTACTGCACTTGGCATAAATATTTTTATATTCATTCCTGTTGTTTCATGTAGTTCATGCCCTTTAAAATTGAATAGTATTAAATTTTACAAATTCTCCACAATTTATCATTCACCCTTTGATTGACCATTTTTAAGTTTTTGATTGACAAATAAGGCTGTAATATTAATATTCACAGTCTTTTCTATTTCCATTTTACCAACATTACGTATCTTTTGTAAAACTTATTCTCAGCCAATACATATTATTTAATGCTATTATTAATAGCATTACATTTTTATTCAATATTTTAATGTTAAGTTCTGATATCTAGAAATGTACTTGATTTTTGTGTATTGATATTGTATCCTCTAATGTTACTAAATTTACTAGTGAATTCTAATCTTTCTTTGTCCTTAGGTTTTTTATAATCATCAATCTTGTCATTTATAAAAAAGTTTTTATTTTCCTGTCAAATTTGTATTTGTATTTGTATTTCCTGTCAATTTATTTTTTATTTTCCTGTCAAATTTGTATTACTTGTTTCTTTTTGTTTTCGTTTTCTCTATTGTATTGGTTCAGTTCTTAAGTGGAATATTGAAGAGGAGTGATCAGAATGAACATATTTGCCTTCTTTTGGATCTTAGTAGAAAACCTTTCATCCTATTACCATTAATTATGATGTTAGCTGGAAGTTTCCCATATTATCCTTTATTAGGCTAAGATAATTAGTTTCTATTCCTAGTTTGCTCAAAGTTATATTATGACATGATGTCAGAGTTATCCAATGTAATTTTCTGTACCAGTTGAGATTATTTTTTCTTTTATGAATTAATGTAATTAATGGCATTGTTTGCTATTAGAATGTTCAATCCATCCTGAATTCCTGGTGTGAATTCATTTATTCATGATGTATTATACTTTTCACTTATTATCTTATTAAATTTGTCAATTTGTGTGGAGGGTGTTGTGCTCATCTTCATGAAGAATGGTGATTTTTAATTTTCTTTTTCTATAGTGATTTAATTTTTTGTGTTTGTTTTCTTGCTTGTGGTAGGAGGTTAAAGCAGATCTCTTAATAATGAGTTTGGTGTTATTTCTGCTTCCTTGATATTTTACAATTATTTTTATAAAATATATTTTATATTTTTATTAAATATTTCATAAAATTGACTAGTGAAAGGAAAGGTGTTAAAACTCAATTTCTTTAAGAGACACAGAAATAATCAGGCTATCATTTTTCTTGAGTGACATTGGTAGTTTTGTGTTTTAATGAATTTGTCCATTTCATGTAAGTTGTTAAATTTATTGATATTTAGTTCCTTAAAATGTTATTTTATAGCCTTGTATTTGGTTTTATTGACTCTTTTTTCCCCTCTAATCATGAGTTTTGTTTTTCCCTTTCATTTATTTCACTTTAATTTTCCTTCCTTTCAGTTTCTTAAAGTGCAGGTTGAAGTTACTGATTTTAGACTTTTCAATAAATGACATTTAAGTCAAGATAGTTGATAATGTCATTCATGTTTTATATATCCTTACTAGTTGTTTGTCTACTTGTATCAATTATTGAGAGAGGGGTGTTGACATTTCTGACTATAGTTTTGGATTTATCTATTTCCCCCTTATTCGTCAAATGTTTTATATAATAGATACAGATTATCAAAATTATTGTGTTTCAAATATTTAGGATTCTTAAGCACTCTTGATATACTGAAGATTTTATTTTATTTCACTTTTAATTTTAGGTTCAGGGATTTACCTGTACAGGGTTGTTACATGAGAAAATTTCTTGTCACTGAAGCTTGGTGTGAGAATGATCCTGTCACCAAATAGCGTATCGAGCCTTCCAACCCACACACCACTCCCCACCCTTCCACCTCAAGCAGTCTCCAGTGTCTATTGTTCCCTTCTTTGTGTCCATGTGTATTCAGTATTTAGCTACAAGTGAGAACATGTGGTATTTGGTTTTCTGTGTATGTGTTAGTTTGCTTAAGATAATGGCCTCCAACTACATTCATATTGCTGCAAAGGACATGATCTTGTTGTTTTTATGACTGCATAGTATTCCATCGTGTGTATGTACCACATTTTCTTTTTACAGTTCTCTGTTGATGGGCATCTAGGTTGTTTTTATTTCTGTGCTATTGTAAGTAGTGCTATCATGAACATGTGTATGCATATATCTTTATGGTAGAATCATTTATATTCCTTAGGGTATAAACCCAATAATGGAATTGCTGGATTAAATGGTAGTTCTATTTTAAGTCCTTTGAGAAATCTTCAACCTGATTTGCAACATGTCTGAACTAGTTCATGTCCTCATCAACAGTGTATAAGCATTCACTTTTCTGTAAAAACTCACCAGCATCTGTTATTATTTGACTTTATAGCAATAGCCATTGTAACCGGTGGTACAGTATAGTATCTCAATGTGGTTTTTATTTGCATTTCCCTAATGATTGGTGATATTGAGCATTTTTTCATATGTTTATTGGCTACATGGAGTCTTTTGGGAAGTGTTGCTTCATGTTCTTTGCCTATTTTAAAATGGGATTATTTGCTTTCTCCTGGTTGGTTTCAGTTCCATATAGATTCTAGAATTAGACCTTTGTCAGATGTAAGTTTGTAAATATTTTCTGTCATGACTTTAAATATGTTATACCACTTTCTCCTGGCCTGTAAGGTTTCCACTAAGAAGTCTGCTACCAGATATATTGTAGCTCAATTGTATGTTAGTTGTATTCTTTTCTCTTGTAGCTTTTAGGATCATTTATTTATTTTTGATCCTTGAGAGTTTTGTTAGCCAGTGCTATGAAGTCGTCTTCTTTGAGTTAAATTTGTCTGGTATTCTAAAACTTTCCCATAGTTGGATATTGATATATTTTTCTAGGTTTGGAAAGTTCTCTGTTATTATCCCTTTGACTAAACTTTCTGCTACTACCTCTTTCTCTACCTCCACTTTAAGGCCAATAACTCTTAGATTTGCCTCCTCTGTGTATTTTCAGATAATCTGCTCATTAATTCTGTCTTTTCCTTGAACGATTCTGTTATTAAAAGACTGGTACATTCTTCAGAATGTCAGTTGCAATCTTTAACTCCACAATGTACGCTTGATTCTTTTTAATTATATCAATCTCTTGTTAAGTTTATCTGAAAGAATGATAAATTCCTTCTCTGTGTTATTCCCAATTTCTCTGAGTTCCCTCAAAATAGCTATTTTGAATTCTCTTTCTGAATGGTCACATATCTCTGTCTCTTGAGGATGGGTCCTTGGTGCCTTATTTTGTTTGGTGAAGTCATGATATTTTTGTGCCTTTTAAGTGAGGCATTTAGCCTGTTTACATTCAAGGTTAACGTTGGTATGTGCAAGTTTGATTCTGTCGTCATGTTGTTAGCTGGTTGTTATGTAGATTTGACTGTGTATTGCTTTATAGTGTCAATGCCTATGTATCTGACTGTGTTTTTGAGGTGACTAGTAATGGTCTTTTGATTTCATGTTTAGCACTCCCTTAGGGACCTCTTGCAAGGCAGATCTGATGGTAAATAATTTTCTCAGCAGTTACTTCTCTGAAAAGGATTTTTTTTTTTCTCTTCCACTAATGAAACTTTGTTTGGCTGGATATGAAATTCACGGTTGACTTTGTTTTCCTTTAGTGGTACCAAATATAGGCCCCCAATCTCTCCTGGCTTGTAGGGTTTCTGCTGAAAGGTCCACTGTTAGCTTGATGGGGTTCCCTTTATAGATGTCCTGCTCTTTCTCTTCAGCTACCTTTAATATATTTTTCTTTCATTTTGACCTTGGATAATCTAATGACTATGTGTTTTGGGGATGACCATCTTGTGTTGTTTCTCACAGAGATTCTATAAATTTCCTGAATTTGCATGTCAATTTCTCTAGCAAGGTTCAGGAAATTTCGTAGACAGTATCCTCAAATTTGTTTTCCAAGTTGCTTTCTCCTTTTCCCTCTCTTTCAGTGACACCGATTACTCATAACATTTGGTCTCTTCACATAATCTCATATTTCTCAGAAGTGTCGTTCTTTTTTAATATTTTTTCTTTATTTTTATCTGATTGAGTTTATTCAAAGAACTGGTCCTTGAGCTCTGAGACTCTTTCCTTGGCTTGTTCTGTTAGTATTTCCAATTGTGTTATGACATTCTGTTAGTTTTTCAGCTCTATCAGCTCAGTTTGGTTCTTTCTTAAAATGGCTATTTCATGTTTCATCTCTTGAATCATTTCAATGGATTTTTCAGATTTCTTGCAAGAGTCTTCAAATTTCTCCTGAATCTCAATGATCTTCCTTGCCATCCAGATTCTGAATTCTGTGTCTGTCATTTCAGCGATTTTATTTCAGTTCAGAACCATTACTGGGGAGCTGGAGTGATCATTTGCAGGTAAGGACACACTCTGGTTTTTAGGGTTGCCAGAATTATTGTACTAGTTCCCTCTCATCTGTGTGGGCTTATATTTCTTTAACTGTAGTGTAATTTGAGCATAGCCAGCTGGCTTCACTTCTGTATCTTTTCAGAGGACTAAGACTTTATGCAGGGGTCTTTATTTGTGGATGAATTCTTGTCCTTGATTTCACAAGGGAGTATATTGTAAAATATTTTGGTTTTGAAGTTTAGGCTGTGATCCATGGGCTGCATGGTACTTAAGCACAATGACTGTTAGGTAGGCTTTTACTCAGCACATGGCTCCTCTGTATTTCCTCATGTTTGCAGCCATGCTTCCTCTCAGTGCTATGAGAACTTGGCCCACTCAAGTGCTGGCCACAGATCTCAACTTGGCACTTTCAGACTTTGTATCACAGCCCTGCAGCAAGCTTATGCTTTTTGTTCTTTTCCCACCTTGGGGTCAGTATGTGCAGAGCCTTTGGCAATGACAATGGTAGAAGGCCTTTCACTTGTCTCTTGGGGATTCACCAATCACCCCAGAGGAACACAGAGACACTGCCAATTGCAACATTCAGCCTGGAATGGAGCAACTACTTAGTGGGTCCAAGGCCAGGGGCCCTGCCTGGTGAAGAACAAAGCATGCAGGGAGCTAATGGGGAAGACAGTCTGGCCTCTTCTCTGTAGGGCTGCTGCAGTGTACTAGAGGTACAAGTAAAGTACTCAGGCTCTTTGTTCTTTCCCTAGCCTGGCAGCAGTAAGGGTAGCTACTGCTGCAGTGGCAGTGGCAGAGGGGTTGTCAGTCGCCTCTCCAATGCCGCCTCAGAGAAACACAAAGCTGCTGTCCGTTGAAATGTTCAGCCATGGGCGCAGTGGTATCCCTGCAAGCCTGAGCTGGGGACCTACCTAGTGAAGAACAGGACGTTGGGGTCTCACAGGGAAGAGAGACTGGTCTTCTCTCCATAAAGCGGCTGTGACATGCTGGAGGCATGAGAAAGTAGACAAATTTTTTGTTCCTTCCCCAGTCTAAGAGCACCAAGGGCTGTACTGCTGCAGCAGCAGCAATGGCAGAGGAGTTGTCAGTTGCCTCTCGAAGCACCACCTCAGAGAAACACAAAGCCACCGCCAATGAGAATGTTCAGCCTGGCGTGGAGGAGCAGCACTGTGGCCCAGACTGGGGTCCCTGCCTGGAGAAGAGTAGGAATGAGGGCTCACAGGGAAGGGATGCTGGGTTTCTCTCTGTGTAGTGGTTGTGGTGCACTGGAGATGACAGCAAAGTGATCAGGGCTTTTATTCCTCCCCCAGCAGGAAGGCAGCAAAGGCGGTACTGTTGCAGTAGCAACAGCAAAGATCCTGTAGGTTGTCTCTGGGATTTTCTCCCCAAAGTAATGCAAAGCTGCTATAGACGGATGTGCTCAGGCAAGGGCAGGTCCACTGTGCTGGGGGCCCAGGTCAGAAGGCCCTGCCCAGTGAGGAGTAGCAGGGACATAAACCCATGTGGAAAGCAGTCTGGCTACTTTTCTTTAAGGCAGCTGCTTTGTGCTGGAAGCAGGTGACAGTTCTTAGGCTCTTTGCTTCCTCCTGAGCCTGAGGGGAGTAGAGGAAAGGGCTGCAGCAATGGTAAAAACAATGGGACTGTCAGTAACCTCTGGAAGCTTTGTGCCAGAGAAATACAAGGCGGGCACTGTCCTGAGTGCTTAGATGGTGGTTGGGTGGCTGTGCTGGAGTCCTAGGCCCGTGGACTGTGCTTGGTGAGGTGTAATGGAGGTGAGACCTGCAGTCCATCTACTCCTCAGCACTGTGGATGTGGCTTCTATCTTGGGGGACTATAAGAGAGCCTTGCCTCCCTCATTGGCAGAGCCATGACACCTGGCATCACGGATCTCAGGAGTCCAAGGTCCTTGGGGCTTCACATGGGCCTAAACAATGCTCTGCCTAGACTCCATGAGATCTCTGTGTCAGTGTACAGGCCCAGGGCAAGGAGGCTGGGGGGATCTTCAGTGCCCATGATTTCCAAGATCTATGGCAGAAATCTGGACACCCAGAGATCTCATTCAACCAACTGTTTCTCTGCCATTGGGAACTTCCCTTGGCTCTGCACCAATCCTGGATTGGCAACTGTACAGTCTTGCTTTCTGTGAGTTACATTGCTTCCTTGATGAATCCCAATGTGTCTTCTGGATGATCCAGTTGAAGAGCTCCTGTTTACTGGCCACTCTAACTCTTCTCTGTGAGAGCAGCACACACCAGCTACTTCTAGTCAACCGTCTTGGCCAGTCCCTCAATTATTATTTTTTTTCCTGAAACTTTTGCTTTCTCTCCTTCGGGGCTACTAATTATAGGCATATGGAGCTGTTTGATAATTTTTCAAAACTCGTTAGTGAGTTTTCATTTTTTAACATTTTTTCTCTGTGTTTTTATGGATTATTTTCTTGCTATGTGTTCAAGTTTCTTTATATTTTCTTCTGCAATGTCTAATCTGCTCTTAAACCATCAATATATTTTTTATTTTGCATCTAGTTTTCATCACTTGATTTTTAATTTTGGTCTTTTTTTCATCTTTTATAATTCTGTTCATGTTTTTGAACATATAGATTGCAGTCATACTAACTGTGTTATTTTTCTTGTCAGCTCATTCCTATATTTGTGCCAACTATGGATCAGTTTCAATTGATTGACTTTCTCTCCCATTATGGGGTACATTTTCCTTCACCTTTGAATACATGATACTCTTGGACTGTATTCCAGACATTGTGAATTTTACATAATTGTGTACTGGACATACTTGTTTTCTTATAAATAATTTGCACCTTGTTCTGCGTTGCGGTTAACTGGAAACAGTTTAATCACTGAAGGTATTACTTTTAAGATTTGTTAGGTGAGACAATAGTAGTGTTTAGTCTAAAGCAAGCTTATCTAACCCGCAGTCCGTGGGCCACATGTGGCTCAGGATAGCTTTATATGCAGCCCAACACAATTTTTAAACTTTCTTAAAACATTATGAGTTTTTCTGAAAAATTTTTTTTAGATCATCATTTATTGTTAGTGTGAGTGTATTTTAGGTGTGGTTCAAGACAATTCTTATTCTTCCAATATGGCCCAGGGAAGCCAAAAGACAGGACACCCCTGGTCTAAATCTAACTACTTCCCACTACTGAGGCAATACCATTGTCATTATATAACCAACGCCCCGTGAGTTATGAGGTCTAATATGGCAGGTGGGTACAGGCACTATTTTTTGTTCTGGGTGAGTGCCAAATACAATTTTCTGTAATAATTTTTGCATATTATCTTTCACTGCCTCAGATAGTTTCTTCACAGGCACTGATTAATGTTATGCCTCATACTTGTCAGAGATGCTCTGTAGATCAAAATTCTATCATCTATCAATTAATCATCAATTTATTATCTCCCTACTTATCTATATCTATAATCTATCTTCATCTATCTCCTATCTATCACCTCCTCTTTGGTATCCTGTGAACTCGAGATGCCTTGTCCTCCTTAGACTTTTGGTGCCTTCTCTTCATTTCCAGAAGGCCTCTAAGGGCTGCCTGCTTTCCCCTCCCAGCAACAGTCAATGTACCTTTCT
>NW_022315550.1:0-3274 GCF_002776525.5 Piliocolobus tephrosceles
AAAAACAGAACTTTTAAAGCTGTATTTATTGCTTAAACCCCAAAGTGAGATGTTATTTTTTATTTTGAATTAACTTAAGGCCAATGAGATTGAATCCTTTAATTTCCCATTTCAGCATCAAATGTGACATTGTGCATACAATGTAGTCTAATTAAAAATAGTTCCATTTGTTTTACAGGAAAACTTTCCAGAGAATAACTTTATAGGTTATTGTGATTAGCATTTACTTCAAATGTAAAATTAAATTATATAGATTTTATTGTTTTTCTGTTGGAAGAAAAGATAACGACATCAACTACTCAACTACTTTTATGCAGCTACTGCTAAATTTTCAATAAACACAATAGCTGAAAATGTGAAATTGTTCAACTTTAATATTGATTTTTCTAATTCTAGTACTTTTATGAATTAGTTGCAACAATATTAAGGCATACCACCCTGTTTCATGCAGTTATATACAATAGAAAGGAGAAGTGGAAAAGTCCATCCCATAGTACATCCTTTTTGTAGGGCTCATCTTGTTTTTAGTTCTGTGAAATTGCAAAAGATACTTATTTTCTTAAGTCTAAGTTTTATCTTATGTGAAATGGGTGGAAAGAACCTACCTCTAAATTTATTTCCAGAGCAAAATGCCCATCTTTATGTGATGTGTTTCACACAGAACCCAGAATATAATAGGAATCAATATTTTTACTTTCGACATAGAATGAAGATCTCTCGGTTTAGTGTTTATCAATAGATTAGGACAAATTTTGGTGTTGCTAGGACATAAAAGCATTGTAATAAAATCTGTGCCTTTATTAAGATACTAAAGCCTTCCACTGATTATTCCAGTTTCCTAATATTCAGAGACAGGTTTACTTTTTGTTACCCCAAAACCTCAACTCTCCTATCCCTGGGAATAAAGCAGTTAATTAATTCCACCTCCTTTCCAGGAAGATGTGTCAGGGCCAACGTACATCCACAGATGAATTTCAGGACTATTTTACATACCTTCAAACCCCAGTGCTTCAGCTTTGTATGACAATATTTGAAAAATAATCCCTACGTAAAAAAGCATCGAGGGTACCCCCTTGGGATAGAAAGCAATTTCTGTATCAGCCTGTGTTGGGACATAGAATAGGCAGCCAATAACTATTACTATGATTGAATCATTCTGACTTTAAACAGTAAGCATTTATCTTCACAGTAGGTGACTGCCACTGTGCTATGAGAGTGGAAAAGAACTGTGAGATCAGCTGTGCCCATAGGGAGCTTATAGCCACATGAGAGAAGTGTTTCACAAATATGAAATAGTTAGAATAGATGCTACTTGACTTCACATACTTTTTACAAGTACTGTTGCTATTTGGAGAAAGGGTGCAATCTCTGCTGGCTGTGATACACAAAAAGCCTACCATTTTCCCATCTTTTTTTTCAGCAGCTGTGTTTTCAACTAAGCCATAACATTTTGGCACATATGTCCCCACATCTTGACTTAGAGTTTCATGTCTTGACACGGTATGTCAGAAATCTCAGAATGGGGAAATAAAGTCTGCAATTTACAAGGGTCAACTGATTACCAATGTGTATAAATTCCCAAGTTCAATTTGAATTGTATCTCCTTGCAAAATGGAATGTCAAAGAATGCTAAAATATTAAGACATAATTCTGATTTGTTATGTGACTTAAAAAAATCTAGGCCAGTAATAAAATACATAAACAGAGAAGTATAACTCCAATTAAAATTAAAATGCACTCTGGTGGGGTGGCGCATTTTTAAGTTTGCTCTTTTGAAAGTGGAAGAACTGAATAAATTGGCAACTATTCAGCAATCTGTAGACAGGATTTCTGTATGAAAAGGTCCTGAGGCCAGGAGAACTCAGAGGACGTAACATTCATTTAACCTAACCTCTGGATTTAATAGATGAAGACTATTACAGAAAGCCTAACATATTTGCCATGTACAGAGAAGATGGCTTAGGGTGGTTATAGTCCATTTATCTTACAATTTAACCACTTTTATGAGTCATTTAATTGTGAAAACATCAAAAGTAAAAGTAATTTACTTTGTTGCTATAACTTAGAAAATTCAGAAATATGGCTATGTGGTATTTGAAATAGATGGAAATACAGTGATTTATATTAATAATAGCATTGATGGTAAATAATAAAATCTTTGAACATTAAGTAAACTAAAATAAATTGAAGGGCATATTTTATGTAAGAAATCTTTTTCATTTAGTAATGTGAGACTCAGATGACATTTCCAAAGTTTATCCGAAAAACATTTG
The DNA here is from genome assembly GCF_002776525.5 of Piliocolobus tephrosceles. Taxonomy (NCBI): domain Eukaryota; kingdom Metazoa; phylum Chordata; class Mammalia; order Primates; family Cercopithecidae; genus Piliocolobus; species Piliocolobus tephrosceles. Next base: position 2,274 of record NW_022315550.1, read on the forward strand.
CTGGAGTTCTAGATGGGTCAGGCATAGTCAGAATTCTTCACAGAAGTGTCAGGAGTGACTTGATTCAGAGCATCTATTGAAGTGTCACCTTCAAATGTAGACCAGTGAGAGACGTGCATTCATAATTTTCTTTCTGATAAATATTTCTTAAGCACTATGTGCCAGATACTATTAAAAGTAGATGAAGTAGTCATAGTCTCCACCCTCATGGAGCTTATACCTTAGTGGGGGAAAGATAGATGTTAAATGAATAATTGGTAATGAGATGATGACGTAGGAGTCTTGGGAGAGCAAACGGAATGGATGTGAGTGCAGAAGGCACGACCTGAGGGTGACTTGTACAGGGTGCAGAGGGATCTATCTACAGGGATGAGATTCGAAGTGAAAGTTAGTGAAAGAATTATTCTGCCATGTGGGAGAATCCAGATGAATAATGTCCCAGGCAGAGAGAATGGCAAGCATAGAAGGCTCAAGGTAAGGAAGATGCAATGTGTTAGAGAAACTAAAAGGAGATTAAAAAGGGTCTGAGGTTAGTTAACCTGAGAAGAACGGCTCCAAATGAGAATGATGGATCAAAAGGAGTGAGATCATTCAAGATGACAAGTTTGGTATTTTGTAAAAGTAAATGAGAATTATATGAAGGGCTTTAAAGAAAATGCTTTATTGACACATAAATAACGAATTATAAAATTCACACATTTAAAGTGCAAAGCTCAATGATTTTAGTAAAGAGTTGTGCAACCCTCAGTATAATCTAATTTTATTGTAGTAAAATATACATAAAATCTAGTATTTAAAATGTTTGATTTTCTGGCATTAACTACAATCAGTGTTATTCAACCACCTCCATTATCTAATTTCTGAACTTTTCTTACCCTGAATGGAACTCTCATACTCATTAAGTAGTGACTCTTATTATTCCTCTTCCATGCTCCTGTAAACCACAAATCTGCTTTTTCTTGCTATAGATGTGTCTACTCTGGATATTTTGTATAAATGGT
>NW_022315552.1:0-11914 GCF_002776525.5 Piliocolobus tephrosceles
GGGTTAAAAAGGTAGAATTGTCAGTCCTCACTGTGGCAGTCTACACGGAGAACCAGCCCACAATTAGGCGTGAATAATGACTCTGTTCAAGTCCGACTTTATTGCTTTTGGCCAAAGGCCTTTTGCAGAAATAACTTTGTAAGTCCCTGCCAGGGAAGCTTTTGTCCACAGCTGAGACAAAGGAACAAAGAACAGAGGTGGGAATTTCTGTATCTGATTTCTACTTCCTCTAAACAGCCAGAAAGGACAGCGGGTGTGGCCTACCCAGAAGGCATGGGATGGGGCAAAGGGGTGTCCAGCCTCCTGTGGCCACACTGCTGTGCTCTGCTGTACCATGTTGCTTTCATTCTGCACATTCCCACCCCAGGGCCTTTGCACTTACTTCCTCCGTTGCGTAGAAAGCATTTTGCCCACAACTGGCTTCTTGCCTGCCTCTGCTCTCAGCTCAGATGCCACTTCTTATGCCACCTCCTCATCCCAGAGAGGCCTTTCCCAATTTACTGTCCATCCTATCACCTGACAACTTCCTCCAGAGCTCTTAAGACAATCTGAAACTCGTCTTCATTCATTCATGTTCTTTTCCACCAAGGTGTCACAGCTCTGTGAGGACAGAGGCCTGGCCTGCCTTGGGGCCACTGCTGTTTCTTAGCATGTGGCACGTAGTAGGTGCTCAGGAAAGATTGGATAGCTTGGAAGAGTTGCACATAGCTCCCAGGCCAAGCTCCAGCAGGGCTTTATGGAGCCCACTCAGTGTTTAAAATAAAAAGTTTTTACTTTGGAAATGGCATTTCCAATGTAGTCCAGGCTCCACCCCATCTCTTATCCTAAATCTAGGCCACTTCACTCACTCAGGTCTCCTGCCCGACCCTTGTAGGCATTTGCATTTTTGTTCCTGCTTTAGACAAAGGCCACTGTAGACATCACTCTCTCCAAAGGTCACCAGACAACATCCAGACTTCTTGCAATGCCAAGTCTTGTGCCAGACCGCTGGCCTCCACCAACCAGGTCCCATTGACCGGATCGAGATGTAGTCTTCATCTTAGCAGTCCACACGCAGGGCATAAATAGTGTTGATCTCATCATAAGCAGGTCATGGCGGGAGGAGGGTCGGGCAGGAGACCTGAGTGAGTGAAGTGGCCTAGATTTAGGATAAGCGACGGGGTGGGGCCTGGACTACATTGGAAATGCCATTTCCAAAGTAAAAACTTTCAACTTTTCTTTTTTCCCTTTTCCTTTTCTGGTCTCCTCCTAGCCTCTGGGTCATCAAGGGGGGAATCGCATGAACTCCTCCTTCATGGTCTTCAAGGAGACCTACTCCCACTGTAAGGGGAAGCTCAGAGGCCTTGGCAAGCAGGAATGTAACCACAATGTCATTGCCTTTGCTTGTACTGTTGCCATCTAAATATGGCAGGGATTCTTACCTAGGGGCAGTGTTGCCCCCTAGGGGGACATTTGGCAGTGTCTGGAGATCATTTTGATTGTCACAACTGGGGTAGGTGCTACTTGCATCTCATGGACAGAGGTCAGGAAGGCTGCTGAACACCCTGCGATGAACAGCACAGTCACCCCATCGACGAATGACCCTGCCCACACGCCAGTAGTGCCAAGCTTGAGAGACCCAGGTTTATGGCAATGGGTGCTGGTTCTGCCAAGATAGACTTTTCTTTCTAAATAAATTTACTGAAATAAGAAAGGGAATGCATGCAATGAATGAATGAATGAATGAATGAATGAATGAATGAATGAATTTAGGCCCAGATTTGGGTATTCTAATTATACCAGACTTTTAAAAATTCATTTATTTGTTCTGAGACCCTGGCCTATGGGATGGAGCACAGAGGGTAACGATCAGCCCTGTCGTCCCTTTCAGAGCAGACCAGGCTGTACCATTTGCCTCAAATTGGGAGCCCTGCCCTGGAATCCTCCATCTTGCCAGAAACTTCCTGGGAGCTGCCTGTAAAAAAGAACTCTAGCAGCAATTGATTCTGGCCCAGGAGAAGCTGTGTTATCCCAGGCAGAGTTCTGGCAGTTTGGGAGATGTTTCCCGTTCTCCTGCCCAGCCAGGCATGATTAGCATCCTTCCAAGCCTGGCCCCAGAGCCCTGGCCCAGCACCCCCATTTGAAGCCTGCAGAACCTCATCATCACCGCTCCACCCCCGCCCCATCGTGCCACTGACAAGCCAATACCTGCCTGATGAGAGGGGCTCCCAGGGCCAGCAGCCTTCCTTCCTGGACTCAGGGCAACCTCCATGTTGACGGCGGCTTTGAGCACAGGGCCCAAGGGCGGAGCCTGAGTTGGAAAATTTCTCACCTCTGCAAAAGGGAAGAGCTAGGGGAGGTTGGGGCCTTTTCCCCAAATGAGGTCTTATTCTTCTGTGGGGTTGTCTGGATTTGTTAGGTGGCTTCCCTTCTACTTAAAAATAAGCTGGGGGTGGTTAAAAAATGGGAAGAAATGTTTCCAGCATGTAGAACTGAGCAGATGTGTTCTCTAGAATAAGGAGGAGAGGTTGTTGCTGTGAGTCTAGCTCCCAGTACGAGCCCATCAGTTCACCCTTCTGCCCTGCTCAGAACCCCGTGGACCCGGCATCGTGGCTTTAATGCCCTTGGGTCATGTGAGAAGGAAGAGTGGGGTTGGGGCAATCTTCAGGTCACCCCAGGACTTTCCCAGGCTCAGGGATTCTTTGAAATGGGCGTGAGCACAAATGCCCAGCCTTGACAGCAGGGATGGACAGAGGCTGACTCAGATCGGGTTTCACTTCCTAAGAGGGAGGATGTACTACAGGGGAGGCCCACGCCGCCCCAGGCCTGGGCAGCCTCTGTGACCCAGCAGGACTGACTGTTTTCCAGGATGGCCACGTGGTACCTTGCAGACTCATCCATGGTGGGACCTTGATGCTCCTCTGTTGAGAGGTGGGTCTGTGTCCCCTGCCCTTGAATGTGGCCAGACGTGTGTAGCCCTGGTGGAAGGAACACCATGGGACAGCAGAAAAGATGAAGATCACTGGGACCCTCACTGTTGTGTGAGAAATCAGACCCTACTGCAAGGCCGCCACGCTGTGAGGAAGCCCAAGCCACACTGAGGCCACATGGAGGTGCCCACTCCACAGCCCCTCCCAAGCCCCCAGCCGACTGCCAGCAACAACTGCCAGACAAGCCAAGGCCTTGCTAAGCCTTCTCAGCAGTGGCCTCAGATGTTACAAAGCAGAGACCAGCCCTTCCTGCCATGTCCTGCACAAGTTCCTGATCAGGGACCTCTGAGAATAAAAGCAGGATTTTAATTCACCACTAAGTTTTGCGGTAAATTGTTACACAGTATTTTTAGTAACTGGAGCATTCAGCCAATTCCAGTGTTCCCACCGTGCAGTTATTCATGCATTCACTGAACAATACCCAGAGACTGTCCACCTCTCCCCTTACCTGCTCCCACCTGGTCATCTCAGTGGCCTCCGTGTGCCTGCCCTCATGCCCTGAAGTCTGTGCCCCTCACATAGTCAGAAGGATCCTGTTAAAACCTACATCAGGGCTGGGCATGTTGGCTTACACTTGTAATCCCAGCTCTTTGGGAGGCGGAGGTGGGAGGATTGTTTGAGTTCAGGAGTTCAACACCAGCATGGGCAATATAGTGAGCCCTCATCTCTACTAAAAATTTAAAAAGTAGTCGGGCATGGTTGCCCTCACCTGCAGTCCCAGCTGTTTGGGAAGCTGAGGTGGAAGGATTGCCTGAGCCTGGGAAATAGAGGTTGCGGTGAGCTATGTTCGTGCCACTGCACTCCAGCCTGGGCGACAGAGCAGGACTCTGTCTCAAAAAAAAAAAAAAGAAAAACTACACCAGATCACATCACCCACAGGCTAGAACCCCCAACCCCCCTCACTCAGCTCCGTGCCGCCATGCTTGCCCCCTTTCCGGTCCCCCCTCAGGCGTCTTCCTACTTCAGGACAGTTGCACTTTCTGTTCCCTGTGCCTAGGATGCCCTTCCCCTAAATATCCACAAGGCATGTTCCTTCCCCTCCTGCAGGGATCCATCCAATTGTCATCTCTCAGAGAGGCCTTTGCTGCCCACCCTATTTAAAGTTACACCCCCTCACCCCCTAGCACTCCAGCCTCCCTCCTTAGGACTTGATCTCCTTGGTACACATTGCCTCGTACGCTTGTAATGTATTTTGGTGTCTGATCCATGAAGAATTGTTTCTCCTGATTCCCAGCACTGAGAATAGGGCTGGGAGCATAGTAGGTGCTCAGGAAATCTCGGTTGACTACCTGGAAGAATTAGCATGTTGGCTGTGCCAGGAGCTGGGACCATGGTGTTGCACAACCAAGAGACAGTCCCTGCCCATGCAAGCTTCTGGTGGAGGGATGATCCTCTATAAAGTAAAACTCAGGCCGTGCAGTGGCTCACGCCTGTAATCCCAGCACTTTGGGAGGCCAAGGTGGGCAGATCACTTAAGGTCAGGAGTTCGAGACCAGCCCGGCCAACATGGTGAAACCACATCTCTACTAAAAAAAAAAAAAAATAGAATAATTAGGCAGGCATGGCCGGGCGCTCACGCCTGTAATCCCAGCACTTTGGGAGGCCAAGGCGGGCGGATCACAAGGTCAGGAGATCGAGACCATTCTGGCTAACATGGTGAAACCCCATCTCTACTAAAAATGCAAAATTAGCCAGGCATGGTGACACCTCCCTGTAGTTCTAGCTACCCAGGAGACTGAGGCAGGAGAATCACTTGAACCCAGGAGGTGGAGGTTGCAGTGAGTCGAGATCATACTACTGCACTCCAGCCTGGGCGACAGCGTGAAACTCTGTCTCAAAAAAATAAAAAAGAAAAAGAGGCAGGTGTGGTGGCGGGTGCCTGTAATCCCACCTACTCAGGAGGCTGAGGTGGGAGAATCACTTGAACCTGGGAGGTGGAGGTTGCAGTGAACCAGGGTCGCACCACTGCACTCTAGCCTGGATGTCAGAGTGAGACTCCATCTCAAAAAAAAAAAAAACTCAGGCCATATTTACTATGTTATGATAAGTTATGATAAGTGCTCTGAAGAGAGCAGCATGCGACCGGGGTGGGAATGACAGAGCAGGGCCTGCTTCAGGGACGGAGGGCCAGGGAGGGCCCAAGTCACAGCCAGGGTGGCCGAGTCAGGTCCAGAATTTGTGATTCCCACACCTAGGTTCCTTCCGCTTTTCCACACCACCTTCTGTTATCCGTTGTCAAAGAAGGATGGGCGAGTTGGCCCTCAATAAGGCGGAGAGTTGGGCACAGGCTGAGGAGGCCTAGCGTGGGCTGGCAGGCCATGCCCTGAGGCCTCTGTTCACACAGGCACAACGTGGCCAGGAAGCCACTTGAGTCAGCCGTCTGCCTCCAGCCTGCTCCCCCATTTGGGTTCATTTGGTTGCAAGTGACAGAAAGAGCAACTAGGAATGACCTAATTGAAAAAAGGGAATTTCACTCCTGATCCTGAGTCAAAGTATGGGGAAACTGACCTACAAAGAAAACAGAAACTACTTAAAGAGGAATTTATTGGGCCTGAAACAAAGAACCCAACCCAAATCTTCCTCTTTCAGGCTTGGCTGGATCCAGGTGTCCAGTGCTGTTAAGTCCCAAGTATGTTGCATTTCACAGCACTGCTCTGTTCTGCGTATTGGCTTCATTCCCGACCCCACTTAAGACAAGGTGGTGTGGCTGTCTTCCCTGGTCCTCACATTGGAACCACATGGAGTGAGTTAGCCAGTTGTAAAGGCTGGATGCCTCTTCGTGACCAGTCAGGCCAAAGCACCCGGATTACTCTGGCCCGTCACTGAGGCAGGGGGTGGGGAGGCTCTGATTGGCCCAGGTCTAGGATCCCACGATCTAGCCTTGTAGCTCCAGAACTGGAGCCTAATTTGAACTTTGTGGACCAAGGGTGGGGAGAAAAGGATTCCCCAAGATATTTTTTTTTTTTTTTTGAGATGGAGTCTTGTTCTGTTGCCCAGGCTGGAGTGCAGTGGCATGATCTTGGCTCAATTCTCCTACCTCAGTCTCCCGAGTAACTGAGATTACAGGCACACGTCTCCACACCTGGCTAATTTTTGGGTTTTTTGTTTTGTTTTTTGAGATGGAGTCTCACTCTGTTGCCCAGGCTGGAGTGCAGTAGCACAGTCTCGGCTCACTGCAAGCTCTGCCTCCCAGGTTCACGCTGTTCTCCTGCCTCAGCCTCCCGTGTAGCTAGGACTACAGGCATATGCCACCATGCCTGGCTAATTTTGTATTTTTAGTAGAGACGGGGTTTCACCGCATTAGCCAGGATGGTCTCAAACTCCTGATCTTGTGATCCACCCGCCTCATCCTCCCAAAGTGCTGGGATTACAGGCGTGGGCCACCAACCCAGCCTCAGATCCCCAAGAAAATTGGGAGCTGTTATAGAAAGGAGGTGAGATAATCCTGGGTGGCCCAAACCTAGCAGAGAACACAAGCCAGCATTTATTGGGCACTTGCTGCATACAGATCTGTTGCAAGGCTCCGTGCATGTTAAACCATCCACTCTGTAGGCAAGTGCTGTAAGCGTCCCCACTTTCCAGATGAAGTCACTGAGAACACAAGAGGTTCAGACCCTTGCCCAATGTCTAGTTAAGTGATGGAGCCGAGATCCAAACCCAGGCAGGCTAGCTCTAGATCATATCCCTCTTCCAACTCAGCGTGTTCCCTGCTGCATTTTCCCCCAAGTAAGTATCAGGCTATTTTCTTGCCTCTGTCCGCTCTGTCAGCTCCGTGAGAATCGAGAGTTTTGTCTGTTCTTTTTTTTTTTTTTTAACGGATCATGAAATAGCATAAGGCAAGTAGCAGATGCTCAGGTATTTGAGGGTGTGAATTTTATGGCCTGTCAAACATCTACCCACTTGACATACAAAACATTTTGGTGCTCAGCTTCCTAAGACTTGAATGTATTGTTTCTAAATTTCCTTTGTGCTCTAACTTTAATCCATGGCCACTCTGTTCACACAGCTTGCCTGTGATTTGCCATTATTTCCAGTCCTCTTTTCTGATCATTCTCACATGTAGCTGGAGTCTTTCAACTCCAGCTTTTCCTGTGTTAACTTAGAATATCACTTCCAGGAGAGCAGGGAATTCTCTTTTCACTGCTTTATCCACAGTGCCAAGAACTGTGCCTGGCACACACGAGCCTTCAGGCATTTCTTGTTACATCAATAGTTAGGCAGGTAACTGGGTTCCTAAGCCCTGCATTTTTGGTCTGCAATCTTTCTGCCCTAATTTCCTTTCCAGATCCTCAGCCTTTGTCTTGAAACCTGATCTTTCCGTCCCGCCTCTGAATGACCCTTCTATTGTCCCCTGCCCTGTTCTTGAAAGCCGACTTGGTTCTCTGCCTCCATTTGGAATTCCAAGAACAGGCAAGGAGAGCCACCAGATGCCTGGACCTAGGTAGGGAGACAGAGAGAAGCTGTGGCCCGTAGGTTACAGGAGCTTCTGTCCTTTCTTTGACAGCCTCAAAGAGGAGAAGGCTGGAGAAAGCCTGGGGCCAGGAAGAAGGGGAGACACAGGGGAGTGTAAGGTTTAACAGATGTGCGTGTGTCATCCCCGGTCTAGACAGCTTCTGGGTCTGTGAGATTTGGTACCACACTTCCCCACCCCTCCAGGGGCCTCTGTTTCCTCTGCCTGCTCTTTACCCAAACTGTTTCTCCTGCCTGAAGCATCCTGTCTTCTACCCTCCTCTTCACTGGCTATCCAAATCCTGTGGATTCTTCAGAACTTTGCTCCTATTAGGCTGCTCACAGTTTATGCTAAGTACTCCTCTAGGAAGCGCTCCCTGACTGCTCCAGGTCAGCAGTTTCCCCTTTCCTCTTCCTGTTTATGCAGCACACTTAACCTCAGTCCCTTGTGTCATTTGTTGCTTTCCAAGTCAGCATAAGTGTCAAAAGAGTAGGCTCTGGGGTCAGAAAGTCTGTGTACAAATAGTAATACTGGCTTGCTTGCTTTATCTGTCACTTGGAGGTGGCACATCCAAGTGAACCTCCCAGGGGACAGGGAAGAGTGGATTATTGTTGTAATTGGGCAAGATTCTCCTATCACTGAACACTGTGCCTCACATATAGCAGGCCTTTCATAAATATTTGTAAAGTAAATGAAGGAAGAGAGAAATGATCAGGCTCTCTGGACCACCTGGGGAGGCCCCCATTTCTGTTGCGGGGCTCTGGCCCCAGCCCATGGGACGTATCAGCACACCCACAATTTCCTTTCTTCCCTCTTCTCATGAGTGTTTCCCATCTGACCAATGCCGCCTTCTGCCTCTAGCCCCTTCTTCCTCTCCCACCACCTCAACTACCTAATTATTACCAAGCTCTTCTCTCTCCTTCTCTTACTGGATTTGGGGGTGGAGAGAAGATGGGAAGGGAGGACCAAAGGGACAGTATTCAGCACCCATGCTGCATGACACTGGGCAGGTTCTGGAGTTTGTCCGTGCCTTATCTTCCTTGTCTGTAAATGGAGCATCCCAACTCACAAGGTTGTTGTAAGGGTGACATGAGTTCACACACTAAAAGTGCTTAGAATCGTGCAGGGCCTGTCATGTTAGCTATCCTTCATCGTTGTTGTTCTAGGGTGTCTCCTGTGTTGGTCTTATATACAGTAAGAACACCTGTGGCCTCAAAGCACTAATAGGGGTTGTTAGCAGGAGGTGGGAGATAATTCTTTGTTAAGCCAGTAAATATTTTGAATGCCTGCTATGCCCCAAGCACTGTTTTAACTGTTGAGGACATAGATCTGAACAAAATGACAAAAACCTGCACTTTCATGGGGCTGATATTCTGCTGGAGGACACCCACAAAGAAATAAAGGAGCTAGTTGTGAGAGGTGATAAGTGCTGCTGGGGAGGGCATAGATTTCGGTTTTAACCTGCCAAGGTGAAATCTGAGCAAAGACCTGAAGAGGGGGAAGAAGGGATGATGAAGATAACCTGATGAAGGCTCCAGGCAGAGGAAGCAGCAAGTTCAAGGGCCCCGGGGTGGGACATGCTAGCATGTGCAGGGAACAGTACAGAGACCGTGTGACTGCAGCCAGGTGTGCAAGGGAGAGAGGGGAAGGTAATAAGGTCGGAGAGGTGATGGAGCAGGTTGGGCGGGTTCTTGTAGCCTCTTTGGAGGTTTTTTGGGTTTTACTCTGCATGGGATGGGAGTTCTTGAAGGCTGTTCAGTGGAGGAAGGCAGGCCCTTGCTTTTGTTTTAACAGGATCTGTCTGGCTGCTTGATGGAAGGGACGAGGTAGAAGCAGGGAAACCAGTTAGGAGGCTGTTGGAATCCAGGCAGGATTCTCCTATCGCTGAACACTATGCCTCATAGGAGGCCCTTCATACATACTTGTAAAGTGAAAGAAGGAAGAGAGAAATGATCAGGCCCTCTGGACCACCTGGGGAGGCTGCTAGGTCTGTTATGGGGCTCTGGCCCCAGCACATGGGACATGTCTGCACACCCACAGTTTGCTTTATTCCTGCCTCTTGTGGACGTTTCCCATCTGACCAGTGCCTCCTCCTGCCTCTGGCTCCTTCTTCCTCTCCCACCACCTCAGCTGCCTGATCATTCCCAAACTTCTCTCTCTCCCTCTTGTTGGATTTGGGGATCCTCAGAGGAAAACAGCCTATCTGGGTCTCTGAACTGGTCTGGATGAGGTCCCGGGTGTTTGTTCACTGCTGTGGTGTGTGGCATTGGGAAGGCGGGGGCATCAGTCACTCTGAGACCAGTTCCTTTCTGCAGTTCGGCAGAGAAGTTGAGAAGTAAAAATGATGTTTCTAAATGCTCAGGATGTTAGGTGTTTCCAGAGATGTCTCCTGGGCTGGGGAGCCTTTGCCAAGGTCCTGGAGAAGATTCAGGATGGAGGGGAGGAGCCAGAGGGACCTGGAAAGGAGCTGGTGGGAAGGAGAGGTGGTGTCCACGGCAGGGATGGAGTGGCAGGTGGCTGGTGCTGCATGGGTTCACTGGGTGCTCTCTCAGTTCAGCCACTTTGAATATTTTACCAGTACTCTCTCGGTTTAGCTACTTTGAATATTTTACCAAGAAAAAGGAAAAAAACAAGGCAGAATCCCTTGTGTCATCTTTAATTGATTTCTTCAGCATCCGGAGAGAGACTGGCATGAGGCCAGGAGAAGTCTGAGCCAGGGGAATTCATCAAAAATCGACCCACTGATGACTTGATCTGATGAAATAATTAGCTCCTGTTATTCTCTGGCTTCTGGTGCAAGAGCTCTGACTTCCATCCAGAGGATAGCGGGTGAGAGCTGCCCAGGAGTGGGGGGTGCTCTGAAACCAACGTGGGAGCCAGGAACAAAGTCCAGCTGACTGTGCCCTGGGCTCCATCTTTACCCAGCCCAGGGCTCCCAATGAGAGACAGGCTTATGTTATTCATGGCTGTCTCCAGGCCTTGGCCCTTCCCAGCCCCCCTGTACCCTGGCATCACAGGCCCAGGGCCAAAAAGGCCCTCGGAGCGCGCCTGGCCACCTGGCAAATGAGGAGACTGAGGCTGGAAGACTCTTAGGAACTTGCTCAAAGATCTGCTTCCAGGGGGTCCTGGTCGAGCTGCCCAAATCGGGCCAGACTAGGTTTGAACCCCTGCTCTGCCACTTACATACCCATATGATTGTGGGAAAGTGATTTTAACTCTGTGCCTCTGCTGCTTCATCCATAAAATGGGTGAAATACTGACGGGTGGGTGTGCATATTAATTGGGTTGACACCTGCAAACAGCTCAGAGCAGAGACTGGAGTGTGCTGCAAGCTTCCACAAAGCTTTTACTAGGATTGGTTTCTGGGTTCAGAGAGTTGCTATTTGTAGGGTATCCCATTGGAATTCTCCCAATATTAGCACTGCACTTCTGTGTCTCTGAAGGAACGTGAATGTGCACGCTGGCTGGTGCACTCATAGTTTCAAGTGCAAAGCATCCCGTAGTGTTTCCCGATGGAGGGATGTGGGCCACTGATAATGTATTAGTCTGTTTTCACGCTGCTGATAAAGACATACCCGAGACTGGGTAATTTATAAAGAAAAAGAGATTTAATGGACTCATAGTTCCACGTGGCTGGGGACCTCACAATCATGGTGGAATGCGAAAGGCACGTCTTACATGATGGCAGACGAGGAGATGAGAACCAAGCAAAAGGGGAAACCCTTTGTAAAACCATCAGGTCTCATGAGACTTATTCACTACCAGGAGAACAGTATGGGGGACACCACCCCCATGATTCACTGATCTCCCACCAGGTCCCTCCCACAACATGTGGGAATTGCGGGAGCTACAATTCAAGATGAGATTTGGGTGGGGACACAGCCAAACCCTATCAGATAAACAACATAGTTGGAGGATTACTCTGATTTGGGGTGGTTGAGGGACTGATTCAATGGCTAGACCTTGTCTCCTTTTCAGCTGTCTCAGCCTCCAGTTACCTCCAGCAGAAAGTCTCAGATGGTGCTAATGTGCTTTGACTCCTTTCAACACCTGCTAATCTCACTTCAAAAGAGAGAGTGAGCACGAGGGCACGCGAAGCCTGGGAAGCTATTTGAATCAAGTTCCACTGATTCAGCTTTCTTTGACTTTCATTTGTACAATTAGCTCTACAGGGAAGCGATGTCCACTTTCCATGTATCTTTGGATAGGAAGTTTTCTTTTCCCAAAACATGTGTTTGTGTTTTTATTTTAAAATGAGGCCATTTAAAGAAGCACGTTAAGCAAATAATCACTGAAGGGCTCTGCAGATTCAACAGAGATCAGGGCGGTGGTCTTTGAATGGAAGGAGTTGGGAAATCTGAGTTTCGTGATGAGAAGCCCACACTGAACGGTGAGGGAGGGCAGAATTCACATCCGATTCCTACCATCTTCTCTCTGGGTGGCCTTAGGACAGTCATGAAGCCTCAGTTTTCTCTGGAGCTAATAATAGTACTTG
>NW_022315552.1:11924-12281 GCF_002776525.5 Piliocolobus tephrosceles
TCTTGAACTCCTGACCTCAGGTGATCCACCCACCTCGGCCTCCCAAAGTGCTGGAATTACAGGCGTGAGCCACGGCGCCCAGCCGCAGGAGTTTTTAAAAGAGCAGGTGCAAAGACCCTGGGGCAGAGAGCAGCTTGATTTGTCCATTCAGCAGAAAGAAGCCAGTGGGGCTAGAAAGGAGAGGTCGGGGAGAAGTGGGCAGGGGCCAGATCTCACGGGCCCAGGCAGCCCTGGCAAGAAGTTTGCATTTTATCCTGTGAGCCATGAGCAGCCGGGGAAGGTGCGACAGGTGAGCACAGGACTGGCACTAAGGTGAGGTGAGTGCCTGGCACTTGTACAGCCTGGGAGTGAGCACCC
>NW_022315553.1:0-2471 GCF_002776525.5 Piliocolobus tephrosceles
TTTTTTAGATGCTTCTTCAAAATCATTTTTATTTGTAAAAAGAAAGTTTGTACTGCTGCTACCTGTTTCTTCTTCTGAGCTTATTTTATCATTGTGGTCTACATTTGTTGCAGTAGACGTAGACGGGATATCTGATTTAAACGCCAATACACAACTGTTTAATAATAAAGCGTTAAAAAACAAAAACTGCTTTAATTGCATTGTTAGTAAATAATATATACATGTACGTGAAAGTTGAAAACTTTTACTATTAATATTGCTGTTTGTTAACTCACAAGTGTGGAAAAATTGTGTGCAAATATTATAGATGATAACTTTCTAATAGCTATGTTATAACTTTAATGACACAAAACATAATATCCAAAAGAAGACATAACATGTTTAAATTTGAAACACTAAAAATTATTAAATGACAATCAATATAATACACCCTTTTTTATGTAATTTTAAATATGGTGTACGTTCTACAGGTAATTAAAAAAAAAAAAATTCTATACATAAACCTTTTTGTTTTCTCAACCTAACACATATATGTCAAATTTTGGACTAAACAACTACGAAACTAAAACACAACCATGCAAAACCGTTTTTATATTTAATCTTTATAACCTACAGTTTAAAATTTATAAAGCTTGACACAGTATATAATGTAGCAATGTTTTATAAATCCATATATGTTTTGTTATAACACAAAAAAAAAAATAATATTTTTGAATAATTAAATAACATTTCTATTTTTTATTATCTATTTTTGTAAAATAAGTACCTCTAAATATATAGTTGTGTACCATTTAGAACTACTAAAGTAATGACAGCAGCACATTACTTTCAAATTTATACATACATATATTTCTAAATCGATATTCAATAAAATCATGTTGTAATTATATGTTGTAGGCCCAATACAATCTTAGTAGTACATAGTCAAAAATAGCATGTTTTAAAAGTATACATGTAATTTTTTTTTTATCAATGTAAAATGTTTATTTATGACAAAAAATATAACTGCATTATCGTGCGATATACTTGACAATTAAATAATTTAGTATAATTTTTTTTTTTTTTCTTTTAGTTGCTTTTCATTTTGGATCAATTAATTGTTAGTTAAATGTTGATTTCTAATTATAATTTCACCCTTTTGTTGCGAATCAAAAGGCTGTATGAATCCTAAGAACTTTCCAACAATGACTTCCTTTTTTTATGTTTGTTTATTACATTTGTTTTATAAAACATTTTAAATTGTATTCAAAATATAACAATAAGTTATTCATTATTTTGTATAAGTGTGTTTTTTTTTTTTTAAATATATGTACAAGTACAAAAATTACAAGCTTCATTTTGTATCATGTCAAAAAAAAAAAAAGATGCAATGTTTGACACTGTGAATGCATAACAAGATAATATTAAAATAATATTCTATACAATTGTTACGTTTGTTGACAGCAAAAAAAAAAAAACATAACACGTAACAAATAACAAAATAAAAAAAACAAGTTCGATTAATTATAGATAATCTTAAACTTATTATATCAATAGTTTATAACTATAAAAATGAACATTGCATATAAGTTAATAACATATGAAGACATTTTTACTGTTTGTATATTTTTACTAATTTCGTTATCACAAGCCATTTTAATTTAAACCTGTGTTATTGCTTTACGTTTTAGCGTACTATGCTATTTTACACACATAATGGTGCTAAATAAGAGCATCTTGACGTTTGCTGTGTGTCCGGTTCTAACAATTTTATCGTCTTCCACGACGACCTTGTCTTAATCTACCTTCGTGTCTCTCTTATAATGAAAAATATAAACAACATATTATTGTATAATGATGTTATTCATTATATGCAACTATATATACAAATGAAGAGTGTATAAATATATTACAAAAAACTTTTTTTTTAATCTTACTTTACAACTTAGACAAATTAAGAAAAATAAAACACAAATAAAATATAAGCAGCACATATAGTAATAAAGCCATGTCCAATTCCTGCATAAACAATTGAACTTAGGTCATGGTATCTGGATTATCTTCTATTTCGCTAAGACTTCGAATATGAGTGCCAACGATTGTTCGGTTACTATTTACATCTTGTAAAACACCTGTATAATTAAGTGCTATCATATATAAAATATATTATTAAATATAAAAATTAAATAACTTAAAAAAAAAATTTTAAACTGTAAAATTACCACCAATTTCATTAATTAACTTAAGCAATGCAGTTAAATTTGATGCATCATTGTTATTTTCTTTCGTATTTCTTTTTGTCATACTCACGAATTGTGTTTTTCCAATTGTACAGATAAATTAAAAAAATATATATAATATTATATATATCTTTTACTCCGTATTATTATACGTGATATAAAAAACTATCAAATAATTTTATATATTCAGTTACAAGCTAAAATTTTTTAAATTAAAAATATAACACAAACAGTGAATGTAAATGTAAATGT
>NW_022315554.1:0-17302 GCF_002776525.5 Piliocolobus tephrosceles
GTGGCTTTGATGTTTATTTTTGGTTTACAACATGCAAAATGTTGAGAGGAGACAGACACCACCTCCCTCCTTGGAAGAGGACAACACTCCAGTCACCCCTGCAGTTGATCATGGACATGCGTCTTAAGCTCCACCAGTCCAATGACCACCTGCTGAAGAGGTGTCATTGTCCTAGGTAAATACTAAGGGTTTGTCATCTCACACCAAGAAGATTAAGGACACTGACACATAAGGAGTGAGTTTAGGAGCAAAGCGTTTACTAGGCAAAAGAAAGACAAAGGGGAACAGCTCTCTTCTTGTGAGAGAGAGGGGCACCCAAAAGGGAATTCTGGCCTGGAATGGGAGTGCATCGGATTTTACAGGCAGGCTTGAGGAGATGGTGTCCGATTTATGTAGGGCCCACAGGTTGGTTGGACCAGGTGTGATATTTACATAGTGCAAGTGGAAGGCTGTTCACCCCACCCTAATCCTATTATGCAAATGGGCTTTACACTTGGCCAGCGCTATGTTCTCTGCTCCTTACTGTAAGGAAGGAGCCTGGCAAAGAGAAGGGAAGATGGAGTCACCATTGTGAACATGCCCAGCCTCAGGCGTCCGATTCCTATTTGCACAGCTGCCGGCATTCACCCGTGCAAGCTTCCAGCTTACTTGTCTATGTCTGAAGCTTGATATTACAGGCTGCACCTTGTTAGAAAAGAAAATAATTTGGAGCCTGCTTTTCATTAAAAGCCTTCTGTACTCTCACTATCTGTCTAAATAATTTCTTCTTAACTCCTATATCACTGCCAGCCTCTGAGCCAGAATGAGGTGACAGAGAGGCTGAGACTGTGCAGAAAACATTTTAGTAAAGATGGCTGATGGCAGTAGTGATGTCCAATTACCAGGTGCAGCAGTGACATCTCTCCTGGCCTCAGGGTCCAGTGTCCAGCACCAGGGTGTCAGAGGTGTGAGCAGTGGCATCTGTGCTCAGCAGCAGGGGCAGTTGTTCCTAGGAGGGACCTGATCCAGGGTGGGCTGTGGATTCTGTTGCTGGATGTGTAGGTTCCAGCCTGCTTCTGTGGCCTTCCCTACAATAAAACTAGCCCCCAATACCAGATATACGACTTCATGTGTACATTACAGAAATTTGTTTTCCATAGTTTGCTCCAAGAAGTGAATGAGAAATGAGTCTGTGGGCAGGTGTCAGAGAGCGGCATTCACAGGTGTTCCTTGTGTGAGAGCCACATCCTGAATTGTCTACCTGGCGTCTACCCCATGGTGGAGAGAACAACAGGGAATATCACATCTCATAACTGATGATACACATCCTCCCTTTTCTTTCTGTGAGAAAAATCTTCTTTTAAACAGGTTTGAAAACCCACCCCACCCACCCACCCTGGGCACTCCCTGATCTCAGTGGTTCCCAATCTGGCTGAAAAACAGGATTGCTGACAGGAGCTTAGAAAATACTCAGGCCACTCCCCAGAACCCCTGTCTCAGAGTATTACACACAAGACCAAGGAATCGTTTATATAACAAGCCCTAGAGGTGAGACTGATGCTCAGACATGTGGGATCCCGGTGTTCTTGATACTCCAAGTGTAATCTGGAGAACAGTAACATGAACTCCAGCCTTGTCATAAATACAGAATCTGTAGCTCGACTCCAGACTTCCTGGATCTCAGCACCACGTCCGGGTGATCCCTGTACACACGGAAGTTCCTTGTCTAAGTGTCCTCTAGACTTGGGGTCAGAACTGTGCAGTCTGCTCTGGGTGTGGTCTGATCACATCCCTTACAACTGGAGGTCCAGGGTTCAGTCCTTGCCCTCATTCTTTTCCACAATCACTCCCTTGGTGCCCACCCCCCACAGCACACTGCAGCTCACAACCAGGTTCTCTCTTCAGGAAAGAACAGTCCTTGATGATGGGTCCAATTTCACAGACAAACATAAGTCTAAATTAGGCTCTGCTTCATAAATTCATGAGTTGGGATTGGATTCAGCACCAAGATCACTAGAACCAGGGCAGGGAGAGAGGGCAGGAGAGCAGAGCAGAACAGAAGCTCTAGAAGCAGGGCAGGAGGTGAATGGCTCTGAAAATTTGTCTCAGAATACACAGAGGCCCCCGTGTGCAGGGGCCGCCCTCGGTGATGTCTGAGGCTCTGTGGTCACAGCTCCCGCTGGACAAGTTTCCACTGAAGGGACAAGGACAACGGAGCAGTGAAGGTGACCCAGCTGAGGACTGACCACATAAAGCCCATGAAGAACTGAACAGCAACTAGGCACAGGCCCAGTCCACACTGGGCTCCTCACTGCCTTCTCCACCCCCACCCGCAAGAGACTCAGCACAGCGAACATGCGGATTCTGGAAGGTTCTTAGGTCTTTATTTGCTCTCTCAAATTCTAGGGTTTACTTATTTAATTAATCCATCAACCTCTCATAGCAGATATTTGAGAAAACAAATTTATATTCAGATTCTTATTTTCAGTAGGGAAGTAAGAAGTTGCAGCTCAGTGCACATAAAGTTGAGACTGAGATGGAGACATCCAGTCCCACCTCTCTGGAACAGGAAAGATGACTGGGGAGGAAACACTGGTCAGCGTGGGAACAGGGGTCACAGTGGACACAGCCGTGAGCTGTCTCTCCACCTCCTCACATTATGCTAACAGGGATGCAGACACATTCAGACGCCTTTGCAGAAAGAAATGCCAGAGGCTCTTGAAGTCACAAAAAGGTGGAGTGAAAAATCCTGCATCTCAGTCCCACACAACACAGTTGTCTCAGGCTACAGAAAACAACAGTCATGAAAAAATTCAAGTCAGTCATGGTAAGTGATGACACTCTCAACAGCCACCACACACTTGAAACGTCCCAATCAAAGAATCTCCATTACCCAGGCCCTTCCCCTCTGCCCCCCCGCTCCAGCCTACTCTAGACCCCAAGAATCTCACCTTTTCAAGCCGTGAGAGACACATCAGAGCCCTGGGCACTGTCGCTGGCTGGGGTAGAACAAAAACAGGAGCTGGTCACAGCCCGCAGGAGACACAGGACAGGAGGAATTACGGGATGGGTGAGCTCCTCCACACTCCCACCCCCACCACTTACACGCAGCCTGAAAGTAGCTCCCTCCTTTTCCACCTGTGGGAAGAAAATGTCCTGTGAGGAGGCTGGGAGGAAGCAGGGTCATGAGATCTTAGAGGAACCTCCTAGTCTTGGACCCGTGAGAAATTTCCAGAATGATGACTACAGACCCAGGGCAGGATCAGAAAACAGGAGGAAAGCAGCTGTGTGTCCTGGACCAACTGCCCTCCTAAGGTCTGTCCTTAGCAGGGACCTTCCCCTGACTCGTGAATGCTGGAATCAGGACCCCAACAGCACAACCATCAAGGTGATACATGCGTCCTTCATTGTCACATGTGCTGCACAAAAGAGTAAGTGCTGGCACACAGGGCCCCAGGCTGGGTTAGCCCCTGTGTGGATGCTGCTTCCCTGGAATGAGGCAGGGAACACTTCTACCTGGTGCTTGAAACCCCCAGAGGGACAAGAAAACCCAGACCCCACCCCTCACCCCTTCCCTACCTGAGCTCTTCCTCCTCCACATCACAGCAGCGACCACAGCTCCGGTGACCACAACTGCCAGGACAGCCAGGCCAGCAACGATGCCCACGATGGGGATGGTGGACTGGGAAGACGGCTCTGGGAAAGGAGGGGAAGGTGAGGGGCCCTGACCCTGCTAAAGGGCTCCAGAAGGGCTCCTGCTTTCCCTGAGAAGAGACATGACCCCTCATTCCCCTCCTTACCCCATCTCAGGGTGAGGGGCTCCGGCAGCCCCTCGTGCTGCACATGGCACGTGTATCTCTGCTCTTCTCCAGAAGGCACCACCACAGCTCCCCACTTCTGGTAGGTTCCATCTCCTGATGGCCTGGTCTCCACAAGCTCGGTGTCCTGAGTTTGGTCCTCCCCATCCCGCTGCCAGGTCAGTGTGATCTCCGCAGGGTAGAAGCCCAGGGCCCAGCACCTCAGGGTGGCCTCATGGTCAGAGACGGGGTGGTGGGTCACGTGTGTCTTTGGGGGGTCTGATGGGAAGAGTCAGAAAATTCAGGCGCTTTGCATCTCTCATGCGACACTCCAGCAGCACGCATGTGACCACCCTCAGAATGAACAGGACAGCTGGGGTGGGGGAGGGAGCACAGAAGCCAGACACCAGCCTGGACACAGGCATCTGGGATAATCTCCTATTCCTTGGAGAGTTCTAGTCTCTGAGGGAGGAACAGGGACTTCTGATCCTGACCTGAGTGGAGGCCGAGGGACTCAGAAAAGCTGGAATCAGACCTTCAAACGCATTGAGTGTGAGGCAGAGAACAAGGCCTGACAGAAAAATTCACCGTGCCCAAGGCTGCTGCAGGGTTCAAAGGAGACCACTGATCTGTATTCCAGGGACTGTCTTCCCCTCTATGTCCTCAGAGACATCATCCCTTAATTGTCCTAGAGAGCAGAGGGGGCCCTCAGAGGAAATCAGGGAAACTCATGCCTTTCTCCATTCCAGGGAGGGGACATTCTAGTGCTGATGCCATTTTCCTCCCCTCCTCATGGGAGGCCATCGGGGCGATCTAGAGGTGATGGGGAAGGCTGCCCACTGCCCCTGGTACCCGCGCGCTGCAGTGTCTCCTTCCCGTTCTCCAGGTATCTGCGGAGCCACTCCACGCACGTCCCCTCCAGGTAGGCTCTCAGCTGCTCCGCCGCACGGGCCGCCTCCCACTTCCGCTGGGTGTTCTGAGCCGCGGTGTCCGCGGCGGTCCAGGAGCGCAGGTCCTCGTTCAGGACGATGTAATCCTTGCCGTCGTAGGCGTACTGGTCATACCCGCGGAGGAGGCGCCCGTCGGGCCCCAGGTCGCAGCCGTACAACTTCTGGAGGGTGTGAGACTCTGGCCCCGACCCCGCGGTCAGCCCGTCCCCAGAGCACCGCCCCGCCCCGACCAATCCCCGGGGATTTTGGCCTAAACTGAAAATGAAACCGGGTAAAGGCGCCTGGGGCTCTCTCTGGTGGAGGGTCTGGGCGGGTCCCGCGGTCTCGGGACGGATCTCGGACCCGGAGACTCGGGGCCACCCGGGCCGTCCGTGGGGGATGGGGAGGGGTCATGACCTGCGCCCCGGGCCGGGGCCACTCACCGTCCTCGCTCTGGTTGTAGTAGCCGCGCAGGTTCCGCAGGCTCACTCGGTGAGTCTGTGCGTGGGCCTCGGCGTTCCGTGTCTGCTCTTCCCAATACTCCGGCCCCTCCTGCTCCATCCACGGCGCCCGCGGCTCCTCTCTCGGACTCTCGGCGTCGCTGTCGAACCGCAGGAACTGCGTGTCGTCCACGTAGCCCACGGCGATGAAGTGGGGCTCCCCGCGGCCGGGCCGGAACACGGCGGTGTGGAAATACCTCAAGGAGTGCGAGCCTGGGGGCGAGGAGAGGCTGAGACCCGCCCGACCCTCTTCCCCCCGCGGCTCCCCGGGTCCTGCGCCCCCGCCTGCGGTCCCCTCGATCTTCCCCGCAGAGGCCATTTCCCTCGCGACCCCGCACTCACCGGCCCAGGTCTCGGTCAGGGTCAGGGCCCCCGAGAGCAGCAGGAGGAGGGTTCGGGGCGTCATGACCCGAACTCTCGGCGTCTGAGGAGACTCTGAGTCCGGGTGGGCGGGTGGGAACTGGGACCGCGGCGACGCTGATTGGCTTCTCTAGACATCCGACACCCAATGAGAGTGGTAACTGGGACGCGTCACGAGTATCCTGGAGGAAGGACCCGACACAGGTTGGGAGAAGAAGTGAAACTAGGGGAGTGGAGAATCCCCAACTCTGCGCCTCCCCAAGGCAGACAAGGCTCTCGGAGCCTGAGACCCTGAGAGCCACGCCCGGGACCTGGGACTTCGTCCTGATCCCTCTTCTATACCAAGCCTCTTTGTCACACTGTCTGCCTGAGTCCTGGACAAGGATCTGTCTGTGGAAACCAGGGAGAGACCCCCAGGCTGCGCCCAGCCCCTTCCCCTTCCCTATTCGTCCTGGAATCCCCGTCCCTGAACTGGACTCCCTGCCTCCCACTCCATACCGCTCCCCTTGGACCTTTGTACAGGGAAACTCACCACGGGGAACTTCATGCCGGAGTG
Organism: Piliocolobus tephrosceles; assembly: GCF_002776525.5. Taxonomy (NCBI): domain Eukaryota; kingdom Metazoa; phylum Chordata; class Mammalia; order Primates; family Cercopithecidae; genus Piliocolobus; species Piliocolobus tephrosceles. The sequence continues at coordinate 6,122 of NW_022315554.1, forward strand.
CGCTCGCCCTGGGAATGGAGGTGTAGAGACAGGGGTTTTCTCTCTAAACCTGGTGAAGTTTTGTCTGAAGGCACCACATAGAGATTCTCATAGAGACGAAGTTTCCTTTTTGTTTATTAATACAGTAGGTAGCATAATGTTGGTAATCCCTGAATGATTAGAATTCCAATTTGTAACAGACCTGTGTCAAAACAGCATTACAAAGCTCCTAAGTTTTACTTTACCAGACTATGGATCTGTGACTCTGGGTTGTTACATTTAAAATTACCTTCATTCCTTAGCCCGAGTTTCCCTGTGTGAGTCCAGAACATCTCCTGAAAACAAAGAAGCAGGGTTTGTTACTGTCTCTTGCAACCAGGAGGCTGTAGTCATCACCTCAAAGTTGCGAGTGCTCCATGCAGACCCAATGCTCTTCACCGACGCTCAAGCACTGCCTGTTTTCCTGAACTCTGCACATCTAAGCAGTGTGCATATTTTATCTGGATACCTGGCATTTTTGTAACTCTTTTTTTTTTTTAATCATAAGGAGCCAATTAGTTTTTAGGAAGTCCAACAAAATGTATTGAATACCGAGTGCAAAGAACCCCCTGCTAGGCTCTTCCCCTGCTTTAGAATTCTTTCCTCTGCTCCTTTTCCTCACCTCCTGCTTCTCCAGCCCTTCTCTCTGCCCCTCTCATCCCTCACACGCCCCCCCCTTCCCCTTATTCTCCGCTACCCTGTCACTCCTGAATTGTGGCACCAACACTGTCCCTCACCTCCTGCCCATGTCTGTTCTCCCCACAGTGCTCAGCAGTCCTCCTAATGTGAGCAAGGTCGTGTCATTTCTTCACTTACAATGGTTGGATTTTGGTCTACAATTTTGCTAAATGTTTTCAATTTGTCTCATATCTTTTTGTTTTTGTTCCTCCTTTGCTACTTTCTTATGTGTCAAATAAACAGTTTTTAGTTTATGGTTTTAATTCTCTTAGTGGCTTTTAGCTATATTTCTTTACACTAGTTTTTTATTGTTGTAAGAATGGAAACCCAATTTCTTGACTTCTCACAGTGAAGTTCAGGTTCTATTAAACTACATCCGGCAAAATAAAGGATACTTGTAACAGTGTAGTTTCATTTAACCTACCATTATGCTATTACTATTTTATATATTATGTCAATCTATATTATAAACTCAATGATACAGTGTAATACTTTTTGTTTTAGACAAGCAGCCATATGTCTTCAGGAAATTAAGAAAATGAGTGTGAATGTGACGTGTGTGTGCATCATTTCTGTTGTTAATTGTTCCTTCTGTGTATCTGGGTCACCATACAGTATCATTTCCCTTCACCCTGAAGAATTTCCTTTAAAATTAAATGTAGTACAGGAGCCCTAGGAAATGAATTTTATGGTTTTGATGATCTAAAAATGTCTTTATTTTTGCTCCTCCCCCCCCCCTTTTTTTTTTTTTTTTTTTTTTTTTTTTGCTTATTCAGGCATTTACATGTAATAAAATTCACCAGTTTTAGCTGCGCTTTTTGGTGAATTTTGGCAATTATTTATAGTCGTGTAACTACCACACTGCCCAGTAGAGAAACACCAAATGCAGAGAACCCCCTGCTAGGCTCTTCCACTGCTTTGGAGTCCTTTCCCCTGCCCTTCTTCCTCACCTCCTGCTTCCCCAGCCCTTCCCTCTGCCCTCATCCCTCACACCCTCCAAGAATGCGATGGGCTGGGCACGAAGGATTTTTGTTTGTTTGTTTGTTTTCTATGAATGAATGTAACTTTTTATTATGATAGAGTTGTTTTATTAAAGAAATAGATGAAAATGGTTAAGTAAAATCAAATGGCTGTAAAAGTCTTACAATGAAAGCAACAGTCCTGCCAGTTGTTCTCTCCAGAGACAAGCACTTTTCATTCTCTCAGTTTTTCCTTCTGGTAGCTGCCTTCATGGGTTTTTCCAAATTATTATTTTTTCAGTTTTTCAAGTGGGTGCATGTATTAATATATGTAATTTTTAAAAGCCTCTTCTGTTTATAATACATCCTGACAGTTCCCTGCCCTGTCCTTCCGAATCTTTCAAAGCAATGACTTTTAACTCTTTTAGCAATGTCTTCTTTCTCCTCACATAACTGCTTAGTCATTTCTTGATTATTTTATACATTTTATAGTGATTTCTTGAATGACAGATGAGGATTAGCTCTTACACCATCACTATCTTTACTTTTCCTCCTGTATTGTCCCAAGGTAGTTACCAGAGTTAGGGGCTAAGCAGTCACTGCATCATTATGACTATGTACATATTGCTCATTGTTGAGAAAAACAGCGCAATATGCTCTTACTTCCTATCCGGTACTTCCTTCTGCCCTAGAATTAATGATTGCCTAACTGCCCTTCCCCCTTGGTTTTTTCACTTTTGCTTTATCTTCAATGAACTTCTTTCCAAATGCCCCAAATCTGGCAATAACCTATTATTATCTTTAAGAGAAGGGACCTCACTATGGTGGCCAGCCTGGTCTGGAAATGTTGGACTCAAGCCAACCTCTTGCTTTTAGCCTCCTGAGTAGCTGGGACTGCAGACATGAGCCATTCCACCCAGCTAACCTATTAATATTTTTACTGTTTTTTTTTTTTTTTTTTTTAAGCCAGCTGCATAGCTGGAATATTTCCTGTGTTGGATCCTATTTCCTGGATCCGTGTCATTCTCTGGTTTGTCTCCTCCTTCATTTTCCTGGAGTATTTTCTCCAATAGCTTCCCAAGAAAGGGTCCATGGAGGTAACCCCTGAGTCTTTGCTTGCCTAAGAATGTATTATTTTACCTTCACCCTTGATTATTTGGCTGAATTTAGATGTATCCGTTGAAAATCACTTTCTTTCTAGAATTCTGAAGGCATGCTTCCATTGTTTTCAGCTTCTTTTTCGAGGCAGGGTCTCTTCTGTCACCCAGGCTGCAGTGCAGTGGCGCAATCACAACTCACTGCAGCCGTGACCGCGCGGGCTCAGTTCATCCGCCTCAGCCCCTGAGCAGATGGGACTACAGGTGGGCGCCACAGTGCCCAGCCAATTTTTGTATTTTTTGGAGAGATGGGGCTTCACCATGTTGCCCAAGCTGGTCTCAAGGGATCTGCTTGTCTCTGCCTCCCAACATGCTGAGCCACTGTGTTACAGGCGTGAGCCACTGTGCCTGGCCAGTTTTTCTTGTATTCTCTCTCTTCTTCCTTCATTTCTCAAAGGCACCTCAAACTCAGTGGGCCCAAAACCAAAGTCAAACTCCATCAGAATATCCTGCTACTTCCAACCTTAAAATATATCTTAAATCACAGTGTCTTACTACATGCAACCTTCTGGTTCAAACTACCACGATCCCTCACTTGAACTTAGAATTGGTTTTCCTGCTTCTGTATTTTTTTAAATCATAAAATATTTCAAATAAACCATGTGTGGCTTTATACTTTTTATTACATAAAAAGAATAAAGATCTGCCAGGTGCGGTGGCTCACGCCTGTAATCCCAGCACTTTGGGAGGCCGAGGCGGGCATATCACTTGAGGTCAGGAGTTCGAGACCAGCATGACTAACATAATGAAACTTCATCTCCACCAAAACCACAAAATTAGCCGGGTGTCGTGGTGCGTGCCTGTAGTCCCAGCTACTTGGGAGCCTGAGGCAGGAGAATCGCTTGAACCCGGGAAGTTGGAGGTTGCAGTGAGCTGAGGTCGCGCCATTGCACTTTGTCTGGGTAACAAGAGTGAAACTCTGCCAAAAAAAAAAATATATATATATATATGAAGAGGTTATATATTTAAACATGGAATTGCTTTAAGTGTTTGCCATTCACTGTTCCCATGCATGCCAGAAGCTTCTTACTGCAAACACCTGTGACTTGCTATAGAGCAGCTGGAGTACGTTCCACCCACACACAGGACAGGGAGCTGACAACCAAGGAGTGGAGGATCAATACTCCAGCTTTCTCCCCTCTGTTTCCCTGTATCTCAGCAGTGTGGAGCTTGTTACCAATGAGAACCTGCTCACTGACTTTAAACTGCTTTTCTTAACTTCTCAGTTTCATTTCTCCATACCTCAATTGATGATTTCTGGTAAGAGCTAGCAAATAAACTGCTTTCGCTGAAATTTCAGTCTTGGAACCTGCTTTGGGTTCCCCAAAAGACCGAAATATATTCATTTTCCCATCACTGGACTTCCAGGTTGCTTTCCATTTTTCACTGTTACTACAGGGCTGCAACATTTGCCTACAAACCTCTAGATATACACGTAGGAAGATTTCAGTATTTCCCACTAGTGAAACTGCTCAGCTGGAGGGTATGTGCATCTTCATCTTTAATAAATACTACGGACATTTGAAAAGCCTGACAATGTCAAGGACTGGCCAGAGTGCCACATGCGATGGGTGTGGAATGGCAGCTCACTGTAGCAGGTGCGGGGACTCAGTTGGGGTCTTGGAGAGGCACTTCGTTATAGCAAGAATGTTTCATAAATGGTATCTGATATATTCAAGACTAGTGTGGGATAAAAACATGTTGCTTAGAAATAATTATTCATAGATCCAAAGTCAACAAAAGTCTTTTTCTTCTAATTTAAAAATGCATAATTTTTTTTCCAGAGGGAGGGGAAACAGCTTAAAATAAACCAGAAAACACCTTCATATTAATCATTCTTCTCATATACTTCAAATTTGAACTTAATTTCTTTCTCCTCCTGGACATCAGAGAGAACACCTGGGTATTCTGGCAGAAGTTTATATTTTTCCAAATAAATTTCTGGAAAAACTGTGTCACTTTCAAAGTCCCGCATGATCCTTGTCACAAATAGTTGAAGATGGCCTGGGTGATTCATGGCTTCCTTATAAACAGAACTGCCACCAACTAACCAAATCATCTCTACTTTATTTGCTAATTCTGGTTGTTCAGTAAGTTTTAAGATATCATCCAGACTTCTGGCAAGAGAATGAGCTCTTTGTGGAGGTTCCTTGAGTTCTCTGCTGAGAACTAAATTAATTCTATCCTTTAAAGATCGATTCTTCTCAGGAATGAAGAACCAGATCTTCCTACACATAACACCAGATTCTGTTTACCTTCTCCTGAAGAGTTTGTGTCATTCTCTGGAAATACTGTCTTGTTTTTCTAAGACCAGCCGAGCGGGCGCAAAAGAACCAGCGGGTAGGCAAGTGTAACAGCAAAACTGCACATTTATTTTGGTAACCTAAGGTGTGCGGGAGAAGTCTGTCGGCCTCCGGCGAAGGAGGCCGGCAGAGTCCCCCCGTGGGGCTCTCCGACGGACTTCCCACAGTCCCGACATCCCGACAGGACTGGGGCTGTAAGAGGGCCGCGTGGCTCAATGGCGGAGAGCGGCTTTTCTAGGAGTGGGAGGGCAATAGGTGGGGCATGGGCGTGTCAGGGGCGTTCCGCAGGTGCGACCAGGTAAATCTTGGTCTCTTCAGATTGACGTCACCTGGCCCATGCCCAGTTGGTCTGCACCCTCCCTGGGCGCCGGCTGCATTTTCGCGCGCGCGGGAAGAGTTGGTGGTGAAGAAGAACCCGGAAGTGCACCATCTTGCCTCCGTTCGTCCAAACAAATACCTAAATTGATTCCTGAGCGGCGGCCAGGGCAGCTCCCCGTTCTTGCTAATGCCTATGTTCTGGGACATAGCGACGATGCAGTTTAGCAAACAAACCATGACAGCAGCGGTGAGCACCTCCGAGCCCGCTCGCTACACCAGAACGCGTGGCCAAGATTGGCCGGAAGGTTTTTACTCTGAACCTGGAGAATGAGAAATGACATCTCTCTCTCCACCTCAAAGCTGGTCCTGAGCATTCACCTCCTGGGAGAAGGGCAGCGCAGCAGCGCCACCTGGTGGTCCATGCGCTTCCTTTTGCAGGTCACTCACAGCCCTGAGACCCTCCTCTCCTTTCCCTGCACCTGGGATTTCTTCGCTGGACACCAGCCTGAGTCAAGTTTCCTGTAAAGCAAAAGAAGCGCACAGGGCTTGCTCATGGAGTCCCTGCACAAAGTGGCCGTGGGGGCTGCGATGGAAACTGCATGGGCACAGCAACTGAGTCGCCACCACTCACCAAGGCTGACCTGGCAGCTGCCACTGCTGAGGGCCCAGCCAACCGAAAGCAGCTGTTTTATTTTGGACGGAGAAATAAAACAGGGAATGGTAATTAAGAATAAAATAACATTATGATAGATAAATATGCCACTAAAGATATAGTAGCAGTTTAAGTAATTTTGAGACTATGAACAAGATTATGTCAATGGGGAGAACTTATTACAAGTAGAGAAAGCTGGAGTATTGCTCCTCCCCTCCTTGGTTGTCAGCTCCCTGTCCTGTGTGTGGGTGGAACGTACTCCAGTTGCTCTATAGCAAAAGGTGGTGGGGGGAGGAATGGTGTCATCTCCACCTTTGGCGAGATCCCTGTCACCGTGTTCAGGGGAAGGGCCATGAACTCCCCATGCAGAGAGGAGGCTCTGGCCATGAAGGCGCCTGTGGGAGAGGTGAGCACCCTCTCCCTCTACACTGATGGCCAAGAGCCTGCAGACAGCGGGGAAGGCTTCCCCTCAGCTGTGTCCTATCAGGTTTTTCCAAGAGTCAAGGAGTAGACCTGCATATTGCCTCTGCTGACGTGAGCTGCGTGCACACCTAGAAGTGAGGTCACCCCTGCTGGGGGTCCTGGGTCTGCTGGTTGTTCTGGGTGCTCAGAGGGAAGATGGGGAGGGGGCTTTGTGCAAAACAGTAACCATACTCTATCAATTATTTTTACTTTAACCTTTGTGTCCTAAAATAAAATGTAGGACTCCAGAAGGAAAAAGAAACGGTCTAAAATTTGTGTCCTTGAATAAAAAGTGAACACCCATTAACCACCAGGGATAGACGTTTGTGAAGCAAACCAGAAGCCCCATCATTTGCCCCAGCTCAGCAGTAAACTCTTTCCTCCCCCAAATGAAAATACATCCTGACTTTCATGATCATCACTTCTTTGTTCTATTTTATATTTTTATCATCCAAAATTATAATTTAGTTTTACCTCTAGAAATATGCTTTTGTTCTCTTTTATTCTATAGATTCTTTCTTGAAATGTATATTGTGTGGTACAGCTTCCCATTGTGTGCATTTTGCTGATTGCTCCCCAAGCCATTGTTTTTTGTTTTTTTTTTTGTTTGTTTGTTTGTTTGTTTTTTGTTTTTTTTTCAAACTGAATCCTGCTTTAATTCAAGCTTGTGGAGAAAAAAGTCCTACAGAAACATTCCACGGAATTTTCTGGAAAAGAGGGATCACAACCACCCCTGTAAAAAGGAGACTGAGAGTAATTCATAGCTCACCAAGTTCTTGCTGTATCAAATTCCCAGAAGATTTCTTCACCAGCTCAGTCCTGACTCACCCTCTTCAATCTTTATTTCATCACAAGACAAAGGGTCATCTTATTTAAAATTATTCTAGCCTCAAGAAATTTACAGACTTGAAGTAGTAGAGCATTCAAAACTTAAATAACTTTAACAAGAAAGTCAGCTGATCTTAACAAGTTACTCTGCTAGTAAATGGGAAATGGACTGAATCATCCTAGACATAATTTCATTAGGGCTGCAAACCACCCAGGGGAGAGTAGCACAATTATACCATTTTGTAATCCACATTCACAAAAAGTTTGCTACACAAATGAAGAAAACTTTGTGCCCATAGACAACTTATTTTTTAAAACATCACTCCCCAAAAGTAGCCATGTTTCCACTTTTGTTCCCTTCTCCATATCAAAAATACCAACTTGATTTCTTTAGGAGGAATGGACAATCCAAGTTTATACAGTGGGCTGGAAAAAGAAAACATTGAAAAGTCTAAAAGCAGGAAATAAACAAAGCTGGGAGGGAAGACAATATGAGTTGTTTATTTCTAATTCATTCTGAAACCCAAGGCTTGTATTTACCAGTCCTTTCTGCTAAAGTCATCCAGCTATTGAAGAGGGGAGTCTGGAAGTAAAGTCTGTGGAGGAAAGGTAGTTGACTGATAAACTGTCCTACCGGTGACAGTCAAGGAGAGAAGAGGTAGAGGTTTGGTGGTTAATGAATAAGTTCCTGACTAGCCAGCTCCTCTTCTTCTCTTGACTTAGATCAACCAATGTAGATGCGATGAAAATCATTGGCACCAAAAGCAGCATTACACTTGGGACATTTGCGCTGGTGGGTGTCACAGCGTGTCTTCACACACTCAAAGCAGAAGACATGAAAACACTTAGTAAGAACAGCATCCTTTTTACGCATGTTATAGCACGGACAGGTCAAGCATGCCTTGTAATCCTTAATCTCTTCCATCAGAATCTCATCACACTTGGGTACATTGTCTGGTTTCTTTGTGGTCTCCAGCTTCCTGCGAAGTCTAGGGATGTCCTCCTGGGCTCGTTTGAAATTGAACATGTCCTTTTCTTTGGTAACACTGTTCTCCACGATCTCATCCTGAAAATCATGTAGCTTCTTCTGAGCCAACTCCAGTTGTGCTTTGAGATCATCTGCAAGCTGGGCTGCCTCCATTGCCTTGCGCTTATTCATCTCTAAGGCTTGGGTCCTAAGACCCAGCTCTTTCTCTCCTGTGCCAATGTTGCTCTGTAACAGATGCTCCTTCTCCTCCAGTTTCCTTACTACCTGTAGCTGGGCATCAACCTGAGTCTTCAGAGTCAAAACCTGGTCTGCCAGCTCCTCCTTCTCTTCTTTAAGCAATTTATGGATCTGATTGGACTTGATACGCTGTGACATGAGCTTGAAATTTGCATCATCCTTCTCCCGCAATTGCTGCATCAAACGGATATTTTGCTCCTGCATGTCTTCAAAGGCCTGGCCTGTGACATCCATCTCAGAGAGGAGTGCTTCTTCTTCCTGCTTGGCCATGGCTAGCTTCTTCTGTAGGTATTCTATCTGCTCCTCCACTGCCCGGATCTTCCTCAAGGCATCCTCATCAGCCATTTTCTTGTTCTCTTTCTTCTCTTTATCTTCCAGATCCTTGAGTCTTTGCCTTAGATCTTCCAACTCTGCCTTAGACTTCTTCTCAGCTGCCATCAGCTGAACTTTGTCTCTCTGTTCCTTTGGGGCAGAGCGGTACATATCCAGCAATAGTTTCATCTCCTTTTGGCTCTCTTGTGCCTTCTTGAGTTCAATCTTCAACTGTTTGATAATTTCTGCTTCCTTTTTCCTTCCATCATCATGTTTGCCTTTCTCTTTATCCTTAGCAGAATCTCTCTCTTTTTCTGACTCTTTTAGCTTCTGTTTCTCTCGTTCTCTCTCCTTCTCCTTCTCCCGTTCTCTTTCTCGTTCCCTCTCCTTCTCCCTCCTTTCACGTTCTCGCTCTTCTTCATCCCGTTTAGATTTGATTTCATTGGCATCCTCCTGAGATGCCTTTGAAGCTGAGGACTGGGAGGATAAGTCCTCAGAATCTGGTTTTAGCTCTGCAGGCTCATCCTTAGGGTCCTCAGTACTAGACTGGGGCTGGAGGAGGGCACTACCACTACACAGACGTGTCTTGTTCAGGTCAGACTGTGCTTCTCTCAATTTCCGCTTATATCTCAGGACCTCCCCTTTCAGCTGGTGATTGTGATTCTGGAGGCTACTGATGAGGTGGCGCATCTCCCGGTTTATAGGGCCTGCTTGTTCATTGGCAGCAAGGGTCTGCTCAAATTCTATCCTCAGCATTTCATACTCCTTGCGGACCTGGGCCAATGTATCTTCTAGCTGAATTACTTCAGTCCTCAGCTTCTTATGAAGACTAACCTCATCTCGCTCAATGAGCTCAACCTGGTGCTGGTGGGTTCCCCTGGTGCCATAAAGCAGGGTCCGAGCCTCATCCAAGTGTGCTTTCAACTGTAGGCTCTCATTATACAGGACGGAGAACTGTGACTGCATGCAACGATATTCTGGAGTTTCCTTAACGACTTGCTCCACTGCACTCCGCAATTCCACCTTCAGCTTTTCATTTTGTGTAGTGACCTCCTCAAAGTCTTGCCGAAGTTTCTCCAGCTCACAGAGACGGTTCTGAGCTAACTTTTTGTTCTCTTCAAGCTCTGCATTCATTTCCTCAAACTTCCGAGCATTGATAGTGATTGTGCCGCCATACGGACTGCTCCCCACTCCATACACCTTATAACCTTTGGAATTTACCCATTCTAGGACTTCTGCTAAGTGTCGGTTGAGTCGCTGTTCCCTCTTTCAAATTTTGTCAATATCCCATTGCAGGTCATCAGTCATGGACTCCAGGACAGACACTCCTGATTCAGCTGTCTCCACTTTACTCTGCAACTTGGAGAACTCCTGAGACATGGTGCGATGCTTTTCCTGAAGAAGATCTGTCAATTCCTGTAGCCTCATATTCTCCTGTGCGAGGAAAGAGTTCAGCTCCTGCACTGCTTCCTCCACTATCAGATTATCTCCACTGTTTAGCTTCCGGGATAAGGAGCTCCACTTTTTCTTGCAATTTATCATAGACAGTCACAATCTGGGACACGGCTCGGCGGGAAGACTCCACACGTTCCTGCAGGTGAGACTCCATCTCTTCACTGGAACTGCTGGCCAAAGTAGCAAGGAAAGAGAAAGCTGGCTCTTGCCCTTCCCCTCTCTCTCGGTCATCTTTACGTTCCTGATTGCTATCAGAGTCTGGTTCTGGTTCAGGCACAACAAGGGCTTTTCGTTCTGTGAGTAGGTCTCCCAAGCCCTGCTCCAGATCGTAACATTTAAGGATGAAACGGATGTTTTCATCAAACTGACTCCAGTATCGGTTGACAATCAATAGTGAGGCATCATCAGTGGCCTGTCGTCATTCCAGTTTTTCAATGTGCTCACGAAGTTCATCTTCAATGTCCAAGCCGTTGTTTAATATGTGTTTTTATTATCTGTATTGCCTCTAAATTGGTAATTGGCTATGGAGGTTAGCTTATATTCAGGCTTGGTTTCTTTGCCACTTTTACTTGTTTGATGGTACTGTATTGTGTTCTTCCATCAAGAGGAAGAACCTGACATTAGTTTTTTGTTTTATTGTGTTGTTAATTGCCATTGCTGTTCAATGGTTAATTTCGTTAACTCATGATGGTTTGCAAAAGAGTTATTATAGCCTCGGTCTCTCATTCCTTCCTTATTTATTATCCAAATAATTTCTAAGTAAGAGATTCACGCTCCTCTACTGTTTGTTTACTACTAGAAATTTGTTAACCAG
>NW_022315555.1:0-1104 GCF_002776525.5 Piliocolobus tephrosceles
AGCAGGAGGCCGTGGCCAGCCTTACCCCCAGCCCGGGAGGAGGGCCCCATCTGCGGGCACTGCCCCGGGAGCCGGCATCCTGAGACCCCAGGGAAGGTGAGAAATTGCCCATGGGCATTGGGCGCTCAGGCTGGAGGTGGTGAGACCTCGAGGCCCTGCAGTTGGGGAGACGAGGGCAGAGGTGGCCAGACTGCAGCTCAGTGAAGGGCTTTAGCAGGAAAGGCCCACAGAGGCTGCCTCGCCAGCCCGGGGGAGGTTGCTTCCACCCCAGAGGCTCCACAGGGCCCTCGGTGCTGATGCCTAACCTTGTCCTCTGACAGAGGACCATCGAGACAGAGTCACTCAAACCTCTGCCAAGCTCTGCACCCAAATGAAGCTGGTACCACAGACGCTGAGGCAGGCAGTGCTCATCTCAACTCTGTACAAGTGGTTTCTTTAGCCAGTTCTCCAAATTCTTAATGACAAACCACACTAAACGTGGGTTTTCAGTATCACCTATGCTCATAGCTATGTGTAAAATAACTATCACAAGGAAAATTAGGTGGTGAACCCAGGAGGAGGAAATCCCCACGACGAGTCCAGAGAACACCAACAGACGGTTGGCTCTTCCCGGCTGAACCCAAGAGCGCTTGTCTGGTCTCACCTCCGTTCTCATTTCCAGATTGATTTTGACTTTCCGTCTCGGCCTCCCAAAGTGCTGGGATTACAGGCTTGAGCCATCGCCCCCGGCCAAAAACAGTATTAAGAGGAAAGTTTATAACAATAAACTACATTTAAAAAACACATGTAAAATAAACAACCTAACAATGAACTGCAATAAGCTAGAAGAGCAAGAACAAACCAAATCCAAAGGTAGTAGAAGAAAAGAAATAACAAAGATCAAAGAGGAAGTAAATCATATTGAAACTAACATATGAAAGATGAAGAAAAAAATGTTGGTTTTTTGAAAAGATAAATAAAATAGACAAACCATTAACTACACTAAGAAGAAAAAAGAAATTCCAAATAAATAAAATTAAAAACAGAAAAGGAGAATTACATTTGATACCACAGAAACACAAGGGATCATTAGAGACTATTTTTAACAACTGTATGTCAACAGAT
>NW_022315558.1:0-8756 GCF_002776525.5 Piliocolobus tephrosceles
TTTTATTCAAATATTTATTGCTATAAACCTCATGCCTAGTACTACTCTTGCTGTTTCTCAGACTTCTTATGTTGTCTTTTAAGAACTTTTCAAATTTTCCTTCTTCATTTATTCATTGACCCATTGGTCATTCAGGAGCATGTTGTTTAATTTTGATGTGTTTGTGTAGTTCTTGAGTTTTCTCTTACTACGTATTTCTAGTTGTATTACAGTGTGTTCAGAAGAACTATTTAATATTATTTCTATTTTTTTGAATTTATTGACATTTGTTTTGTGGCCTAAGATATAGCCTGTTCTGAAAACATTTGCATGTGTTGATAAAAAGAATGTTTATTCTGTTGCCATTGGGTGAAACGTTCTGTAAGTTTCAGTTATTCCTATTTGATCCAGTGTGTAGTTTAACTCTGATGTTTCCTTGTGGACATTGTGTTTTAGTGATCTGTCCATTACTGTAAGTAGTGTGTTGAAGTTTTCAATAGTTACTAAATTGCAGTCTGTATCTTCTTTCAGATGAATTAGTGTTTTTTTATATACTTTTGTGCTTCAGTGTTGTGTGCATTAGTATTTATATTGGATATATCCTCTTGCTGAATTGAAATATTTATCATTATGTAGTGACATTTTTCTCTTTTACAATCTTGACTTCTAGTCTGTTTTATCTAAACATAGCTACCCTTATTTTTCTTCGTATCCACTAGAATGGAATATCTTTTTTCTTTCTATCCCTTTACTTGCAGTCTATGTGTGTCGTCTATACAGGTGAAATGGATTTCTAGTAGACAGTATAGTTGGTTCTTGTTTCTTTATTCAATCAGTCACTCTTTTTTATAACTGGGAAGTTAAGTTCAATTACTTTCAATGATGTTAGTGGTAATACACAAGGACTTACTGCCTTTTTTTTTTTTTTTTTTGCTTGTTTTATATTTCATTTGAAACTCTTTTGTCCCTTTTTTCATTTTTTTAATTGTGGTTAAGTGATTTTCTCTGGTAGTATATTTTAATTCAGTGCTTTTTATTTTTAAGGTATCTATTGCAGGTTTCCGTATTGTGGTTACCACGAGGTTTACAAAACCTATTATAGACGTAATAAGTCATTTTACAGAGATGTCAACTTATAAAAAAAGAACAAAAAATGTTTAAAACTAACTATATTTTAACTCCATTACCCCCAACATTTTGACTTTTTGTTGTCTCAATTTACATATTTTAATATTGTCTATCTCTGAACAGGTTTCTCTATTTTTGGTTTTGATAATATTTGTCTTTTAGGCTTCATATTAGAGATAGGAGTGGATTGCATCTCACAAAATACAGCATTAGAGTATTATAAGGTGGTCTATTTAGTTAAGTTTTTCTGCAGGATTTATACCTCTAAATATCTTTTTGCAATGCGTTTTTTTTTCTTTCAGATTGAAGCACACTCTTTAGTATTTCTTGGAAGGTGGGTCTGCTGGTGATAAATTCTCTCAACTACTTGTCTGTGAAAAATTTTCTCCCTCCTTTATATTTGAAGACCAGCTTTGCTGGATACAGTATTTTTGAATGGTAGTGTTTTATTTGTCTTTTTTTCTCTCAGTACTTTGAAAATGTTATCCCATTATCCGTATGATTTCCATTGAGATATCTGTTGCCACATTAATTGGAGCTCCTTTATGGGTTATTTGCTTCTTTTATCTTGCTACCTTTTGGATCCTTTCTTTGTCCTTGACTTTGAAGGGTTTGATTACTAGTCCAAGAAATCTGCCTTGGTCTACTCTTAATTAGGATGAATGTCTTTGGTATTCTCTGATCTTCTTGTATCTGGATATTTATATCATTCTCAAGTTTTGGAAAGGTTTTGTCATTATATCTTTGAATAAGCTTTCTTTTCCTTCTTCTTGCTAAATTCCCTCTTGAATATCAATTATCCTTAGTTCTGGCCTTTTTGAGGTATTTTTCTATATTCTTTAGACAATCTATACTGTTTCCCTTTTTATTCTTTTGTCACTTTTTTCCCCTATGAGTTTTCAGATATCCTAATTTTGAACTCACTGATTCTTCTTCTTAATTCATTTTGATATTGGAGGCTTTTAATATGTTTGCCAGTTTAGCAATTGTATTCTTCAGTTCTAAGAATTCTGCTTGATATTTTAATATTATTTTAATATTGTTGCTAAATTTCTCAATAAATGTATGAATTGCTTTTCTGTGTTATCTTGGAGATCACTGAGTTTCCTTAAAATGGCTACTTTCAATATTTGGTCATAGAGCTCACATATCACAATCTTGTAAGGGTTAGTCACTGCCTCCTTGTTTCGTTAATTGGAGGTGGTCTTTTTTGTCTGGTTTATTTTGATTTTTCACTTGGATAGGTTTGCTTAGTCTTTGTAATTTACCAGTTGAGTTTCTTTATTTTACCTCCTGCTGGGTCTCTGTCTCCTTTTTGACATTAGACGTATGTTTCACCCAGGTTTGCTTTGGCTCTAGTAACTGATGAGAGTACTGCCTGTTTCAAATGGTAGAAGTCCCTAAGGAGATATCCCAGTAGTGTGGGAAGGCTGGCTAATGGTTCATGCCCAGGGGAAATAAGGAGTGTACCTTCTATAGCACAGTGCTTCTGAAAAGACTATCTGATTTGGTGTATCTTTTTACCTATTTATAGAGCAAAGTTTTAGGGCTGGGGATAGTAATCGCATTCTCTGCCTGGCAGGTAAAGGTTTCCTGCCAGGGAACCAAGATGGTTGGAAAGCTGGTTGTCATAAGAGTATTACTTGTAGAAATTGTGAGTCAGGGGAAAACGCTTGCACACTTGGTGCCAAGCAGATTGGAGGCTTGATACCACAAATATGACAATCCAATTATTTTACCATCTCCTTGGAGATTTCACTTCACTGTGTCTGTGGGAACTGTCTCATCCTCATATTTCAGATTTGTTTTATTACTGGTGATAATGCGTCTGGAACTGGTGGGTTCTTGGTCTCACTGACTTCAAGAATGAAGCCACGGACCCTCGCGGTGAGTGTTACAGTTCGTAAAGATGGTGTGTCCGGAGTTGATTCCTTCAGATGTTCAGATGTGTCTGGAGCTTCTTCCTTCTGGTGGGTTCGTGGTCTGGCTGAGAGGAGTGAAGCTGCAAACCTTGGCAATGAGTGTTGCAGCTCTTAAAGGTGGGGCATCTGGAGTTGTTCATTCTTCCTAGTGAGTTCGTGGTCTTGCTGGCTTCAGGAGTAAAGCTGGAGACCTTTGCCATGAATATTACAGCTCTTAAAGGCAGCATGGACCCAAAGAGTGAGCAGCAGCAAGATTTATTATAAAGAGCGAAAGAATCGAGCCTCCATAGTGTGGAAGGGGATCCAGGAGGGTTGCCTCTGGCTGACTGAGGCAGCCTGCTTTTATTTTCTTATCTGACCCCACCCACATACTGCTGCTTGGTCCATTTTACAGGGAGTTGATTGGTCCATTTTGACAGAGTGCTGATTGGTGCATTTACAATCCCTGAGCTAGACACAGAGTGCTAGACAGAAAAGTCTTCCAAGTCACTACTAGGTTAGCTAGACAAAGAGTACTGATTGGTGTATTTACAAACCCTGGGCTAGACCCAGAGTGCTGATTGGTGTATTTACAAATCCTGAGCTAGACACAGAGTGCTGATTGGTACATTTACAATCCTTTAGCTAGACACAGAGTACTAGACAGAAAAGTACTCCAAGTCCCCACTAGGTTAGCTAGATACAGAGTACTGACTGGTGTATTTACAAACCCTGAGCTAGACACAGAGTGCTGACTGGTACATTTACTATCCCTTAGCTAGACATAAAAGTTCTCCAAGTCCCCACTAGACTCAGGAACCCAGCTGGCTTCATGTAGTGGAGCCCACACCAGGGCTGCAGGCGGAGCTGCCTGCCAGTCCCAGCTGTGCCTGCACCCCTCAGCCCTTGGGCAGTCATGGGACTGGGAGTCAAGGAGCAGGGGGCGGTGCCCATCAGAGAGGCTCCGGGCGCAGGAGCCCACTGAGGAGGGAGGGGCTTGGACATGGCAGGCTGCAGGTTGGGAGCCCTTCCCTGTGGGGAGGTGGGGAGGTGGCTGAGGCCCGGTGAGAATTCAAGCATGGTGCATGCGGGCTGGCAATGCTGGGGGACCCGGCGCAACCTAGGCAAGTGCTGGTCTGGGTGCTAAGTCCCTCACTGCCCTGCGCTGGCAGTGCCGGCGGCCACCACAAGCAGAGGGAGGCCCCCACAGTGCAGTGGTGGGCTGAAGGGCTCCTCAAGCGCAGCCAGAGTGGACGCCAAAGGTGAGGAGGCACTGTGAGGACTGCTAGCACATTGTCACCACTCAATAATATTAGTGCTGGATATTTGTTTTTGATGATCTGTGGTGGGGAATAAAGCCAATTTGCATATATCCTGCTACTTTGGAACTTGAAAGTTCCAGTATCTTCATAAAATAAGATAATATAAATGTTTTAAGAAAATTCTCAGGTTACCTTTTAGATAACATTCAGAAGACATTTAGATTTTTAAGAAATAAAAGTTTTATTTTTTGTACCATAGAAAATCATTCTCATTTTTTTCTATAGGCACTGAGAAACATTTCATAAGAGCAATTAGTTTTGTTTTGAATTTTGAGTTCATGAAACATGTTTTGTCATTTCAGTGGCTAAAACTTACTTGATATAGAACATCCTAATTGATGTCTTACGAAGAACATTTTTTCTTAAATTTAACTTTCATATTGTGAGTCCCTCCCTCCCTCAGGAGGGAAACAAAAGAGTGGAATATGTGTCTGGTCTTCTGATTTTCCAAAAGGCTGTCTAAAGAACTGGTTTCTGTCTTGCCTGACTTAGAGTATTGACAAGGAGACAGCATACTTTGGATAACTTGGGCCACTGAGAATAAAAGAGTAGAGGGAGACTTGTTGCTGCAGCACCACAGAACCTGCAGTACTGCGGGCAAACACAGAAATAACCAGAGATTACCAGCTCTTAAAAAGAAAACTAGCAGCTCCCTCTGTTTGGGGTTACATGCATAGACTTGGAGAAGCTTCAACCCCCCCACCAAGAGGTTTTATAGGTCCCCAGAATCTCTAGTCAGATTGCCTGTTAAAGATGTTACCAAGTATGAAGCTAGCCCATAAGAACTTGCAGAAGAATATATTTTTCTAACACATAAATCTAGGTGACCAAAAGTACAAGGCAAATGAGACAAAACAGCAACAACAAACAAACCAGAGAATCAAAGCTTAGCAAAAAAACAGCAAGAACAAAAATCTCTGGGAACTAATCCCCCAAAAATGGAGATCTCTGAATTACCTGACAAATAATTCAAAATATTTATTGTTTAAAAAAATTCCATAATCTACAAGAGAATGCAGATGAGCAATTAAACAAAATCAGGAAAATAATTTAAAAACAAAATAAGATCATTAAAAAAGAAATAGAATATATGCAAAAGAACCAAATTCTGAAGCCGAAGAATACAATAAGTGAATTGAAAGCTTTACTAGGAGTCAAACGCAGAATAGCAGAAATCAGTGAACGTGAAGATAATTCATCTAAAATTATTACATCAGAGAAGAACACTTTTCTTTAGTAGAAAAGTAAAGAAAGCTTAAATAATTTTTTACTTTCAAGCCAACCAATATATCCATTATGAAAATTTCAGAAGCCAGAAAAGAACAGAATGATTATGTGAAGAAATAATGATCAGAAAGTTCAGAAAGGAATGGACATTCAAATTCAAAATTCAAAAAAAAAAAAAAAGTAAATAGGATAAATACACAGAGATTCATACCTAGGAACATTATCATCAAATTCACAAACTTCAAAAGACAAATAGAATTTGAAATTAGCAAGAGAAAGGTGACTCATAACATAAAAGAAAGCTTCTATGTAAGTATCAGCAGGTATCTCAGCAGAATAATTTCAGGCTAGAGGAAGTGAAATATTCAAAATGCTGAAAGAAAAAAATAAATTTTATACTGAAAATAGTATATCCAGCAAAACTGTTATTCAGAGAAAAGGGGAAAATGAATACTTTCTTAGGTAAACAAAACCTGAGAGAGTTCATCACCACTGCACTTTTATTATAAGAAATGCTAATGGCAGTCTTGCAATCTGAAGTAAAGGGGAACTAGACGGAAACACGAAATCTCTTGAAAATATAAATCTCACTACTACAGGTAAATATGTAGACAAATACAGAATACTGTATTATTGCCATAGTGGTGCATAAAACATTTTTAATTTTTATATAGAATTTGAAAGACAAAGGCATAAAAAGAACTTACTCTAAATGTGTTATTAGAAGTACTTCATATATAGATATAATTTATGGTATCAATAAAATGGGAGTGAAGATATATGAAAGGAAATGTTTTTTGTGTATGATTGAAGATTTTTTTTGCTCAAAATAGTTATATATATATATATATATTATTTATTTATTTATCTATCTATCTATTTATTTATTTATTTAAGATGGAGTCTCACTCTGTCGCCCAGGCTGGAGTGCAGTGGCGCAATCTTGCCTCACTGCAAGCTCCGCCTCCCAGCTTCGTGTAAGTCTCCTGTCTCAGCCTCCCAAGTAGCTGGGACTACAGGCGTCTGCCGCCACGCCGGGCTATTTTTTTTTTTTTTTTTTTTTTTTTTTTGTAGAATCTGGGTTTCAGTGTGTTAGCCAGGATTGTCTCGATCTCCTGACCTCGTGATCCGCCTGCCTCAGCCTTCCAAAGTGGAGGGAATACAGGCGTGAGTCACCGCACCGAGCCCAAAATAGTTATAACTTTTAGATGTTTTATGTAATCTCCATAGTAGACCCAAAGACAATATCTATAGATGATAATAGATGATACACAAAAGGAAACGATAAATCAAAACACGAGAAGACAAAAAAATCAGTATGGCACAAAGAAAGGCAGCTGGAGAACCAAATAAGAACAAAAGAAATATATATATATATAAATGCAGTAGTAAGTTCTTTCTTAAAATTAGTAATTACTTGGAATGTAAATCAATTAAACTCTTTCATCAAAAGAAAGACAGTGGCTGAATGAATTTTAAAAGAAGATGTATTCTTTCTATAAGAGACTCATCTTAAACATAATAACACATGGAGTCCGAAAGTGAAAGAATGGGGGAAAAGTTCCTGCAAATCATAACCAAAAGAGAGCAGGGATGGTTATACTTATAATATAAAAATAAACTTTAGTTCAAAACAATCACAGGGGACAAAGAGTGACGTTATATAATGAGAAATGAAGAAATACACCAGAAAATATAACAATTATAAATGTATCTATATCTACAATTCAAGCAACCAAAATATAAGAAGCATATATTGGCAGAATATAAAAATGGAGGAGATAGTGACAAAGTAATAGTAGGATAATTCAATATCTAACTTTGAATAATGGCTAGAGCAACCTGATAGAAGACTAATAAAGAAACAGAAGATGAGAACAATATAGACAAAATGGACCCAACAGACATATACAAAACCTCCACCCAACAGTATCAGAATATCCATTCATCTCAAGTATACATGAAACTTTCTCAGAGATGGACCATGTTAGACCACCAAACACATCTTAACAAGTTTAAGTATTTTGCATAAGTATCTAATCTGATCCCAGTGGAACCAAACTAGAATTCAATTGCAGTATGAAAACTAGAAATGTACAGGTATTTGAAAGTTAAATGAAGCCCTCTTAAATAACCAATGAATCAAAGAAAAAAATAACAACACAATTGGAAATTATCTTCAGACAAGTAAAAACAAAAATACAATAAACCAAAACATATGGGTTTAAGAAAAAAGTAGTACTAAGAAGGGAACTATATTATAGTAAATGGTTACATTCAAAACAACAATTTCAAATCCAGAATTTACTTCACATTTCAATAAACTATAAAACAACATCTATCTGTACCCATAGTTAGAAGAAGGGAAACAAATATGAGAGCAGTCATAAATGAAAGAATGGAAAAAAATGAAGGTTTTTAAATGTAATTTTTACTTTAGATTCTGCGGTACATGTGTAGGTTTGTTACGTGGGTGTATTATGTAATGCTGAGGTGTGGGAAATGAATGATTCTGCCACCCAGATAGTGAGCATAGTAACTAAGTTACACCAGCCTTGTCCCACTTCCTCCATCCTGACTATAGTGGTCCCCAGTGTCTGTTGTTGCCATCTGTATGTCTAGGAGTGCCCAATCTTTAGCTCCCACTTATAAGTGAGACCAGGCAGTACTGGGTTTTCTGTTCCTTAATTAATTCATTTAGAATAATAGCCTCCAGTTGCATCTATATTGCTGTAAGCAACATAATTTGGTTATTTTTAATTGTTTCCCAGTATTTCATAGTGTATATGTACCACATTTTCTTTATTCAATCCACCGTTGATGGGCAACTAGGTTAATTCCATGTCTTTACTATTGTGAATTGTGCTGTGATGAACATGCGAGTCCAGTTCAGTGTCTCTGTGGTAGAATAATTAATTTTATTTTGGATATATATCTAGTAATTGGATTGCTGGGTCAAATGGTAGTTCGATTTTAAGTTGTTTGAGAAATTCCCAAACTAGCTTCTATAATGGCTGAACTAACTACCTACATTGTAACCAGCAGTGTATAAGCATTCCCTTTTATCTGCAATTCCATCAACATTTTTAAAATTATACTTTAAGTTCAAGGGTACGTGTGCATAACGTTCAGGTTTGTTACATATGTATACATGTGTATACATGTGCCATGTTGGTCGCTGCACCCATTAACTCGTCAT
>NW_022315559.1:0-11126 GCF_002776525.5 Piliocolobus tephrosceles
AAAACATTACAGTATTAGGACATAAAAGTAGAAACACCTGAAATTAAAGCTAATTTTTAAAAAAACTAATTAAAATTCATGTTCTTGTAAATAATCAGTTTTTCAAATGTGGATACCACTATGGACATTATTAACTCAAATATTTCCATAATATTTGAAAAATAAACATTGGGGAGATGAGACTATGAATATGTCAACTATTGAAATATTCATTTTAATATAGTTGAACTGTAAAATTACCTGCTCTCAATGTTTGTTTATTCCTCCATTCTAAAGCTTTATTTGGAACAGAGTTTTGCATTTCAATGGCAGGCTAAATGGGTTTAGAAGAAAAATGATTAATAATGAATGTACACAGAATACATAGTTAAAAAATAATTCAAGATAAAATTATAAAACTCAATACCTCAAAGTCAGAGGGCTTTTCAGTAGACTCTAAAGCAAAAGAGATTTATTATCAGTCATAGGTAAATATAACAAAACCAACCACAAATGAACTCAGTGATAGTATCTAACTGAGTCCTCTTGCTCAGCTTTGAGAATGATTCCTTTAGATTTAGGAGATTTTCTTTTGTTTGTTACTTTAGGACACTCACATGACAGAAATACACTGAAGAAACTAGGAATCTAGGGTTCATCAAACATGCATTTAAGATTTCAAAAGTGAGAATGTGTTTTGTATGCAAAATGTGTTGATATTAATATGTATATGCTGAGTGATGAAAGCATAAATGATTTTTGATAGAGGAGCAAATCATGAACCTGAAAAAATAAATGTCAAAGCTGAACATAGAATCCTACACCATATGTTTAATGAAATACATTAGAATAATTTATAGCATTACATTCATCATGTTCTTTAATTTGTCCTACAATTGAGATGGTACACCGTTATGATGAGAGTTCAGCTGAATGCAGAACTGACATCTCATCACTGAACGTGTTACAAATTGATCAGCTTGAATATTTACTTAGGGGATAATACTAAATAAAATATTCATTGTTTTCCATATCCATGTGGTGTAATCATATGCCTACATTTCTGTATCCTCTAGTTTATCCTCAGAAATTTTCTTGATTCATTCATATAAAAAATATATACAAAATTCATTTAAAAGTTTGTGTAATGAGCTTTCAATATTGGCACATTTATTTGAAAATTTATGGCAACATACTTATTACATACAAATAATATTTTATATTTTTAAATCAGAAAAATACTTATTTAAAAAAAATTTAGAATTCAAGTAATAAATTCAGTATTTTTTTGTTTCTAAAAATTAGTCTGCTTTATTAAGTGTCTAATGGATTTTTATAGAACAACAATTTTACCAAAACAATTTGCTCATTAAAAATAAAGCCAATGCTCTTAGATTCAAATATCTCTCATTTGAATAGTTAATATCAACAAAATATATACCTTTTATGCCTGATAGTAATAGAGAAAACTAAAAAGTCACCATAGTTTACTCCAATTCTAGTAACCCTCCGCTTCTGGTAGTCTCTGGAGTACCCAAAATCTAATCTTCTGGAGTGCAAATATTGTAAATGCATCTGAAGTGAATTCACTCAAATTTCCTATTCAGAAACTCCAAGGTTGCCTGGCTATCTTCTTTCTTGCCCTGTTTCCTGCCTCACAACCCCTCTTTCTTAGCCAAAATAATGTCCGCATCTGTGGTCTTGATTTTGCCCATTCAACATCTTTTAAAATCAATTTTCCCAACACTTCCTTTCTCTTTGATTAGGAATAGTATCTGACACCTGTAATTATTATTGCTTTACCTCTTTTTCCCCTCTGGCCAGAAACAGATGCAGAAATAAAAGCAATATAATGCTTTCCCTTGACCCTGTTATGTCTTGATCTTCTATCCAATTGCCCTTCTTCCAGATTTTTCCAAAGGAAAGGCTATTCTCTTGCTACTTAAGAGTGAGGTCCAAGGACCACCAGCAACAGCATCACTTGAGAACTTATTAAAAATGCCAGAATCCCAAGTCTGCTGAATCACAACGTGCACTGTTAAAAAGGTATTCAGCTGATTTTATAAAGTGTGAAAACTTCTGGTCTATACTGAGTGTATATGACAAATTATATACAGGCATGACTGTGCCAATATGCTTATATTCACCAGATATAAGACAACTCTTATATTGAGAGTTGCAGATAAAAGACAACTCTCTATGGTCAGTTGCTTCCATCCCTAATGCCTTCCCATCAGTGAGAAAGACAGGAGTGATAACATGTTTGCTGTAATTCCCTGGCAAATTTTGGAAATAGAAGGTCACTTTTTATTCTTCCCAGCTTTCTAACCATGCTCTATCTTTCTCTAAAGAATTATTTTATTTTACCATTCTCCATCATATAAACCTGCTTCTTGTTCCCTCATGTACTCCCTGTCTTCCTCAGTCTTCATTCCCTCTTTTACTCCTTTCCTCAGGTATATTGAATTTAAACTAATAATTCAGCTCTTTTTTTTGACACTCTCAATATAATCTGTTGCTAACACCTGAGAAGACATGTAACTTTCACTCCTTTTGTCCTTCCATGCTAGGCATTTAAAAAATAATTTTCTTTGGCTGTCAGAGTATATCAGTCCTCATGCTTTTAGACAAATAATTGGTCAAATGATATTTTAAATAAAAAATGGTTCTTACCTTCTATTTTGCCATTTATTGTCTTTATTTCTTTTTGATATGTAGCCTCAGGTAAACACACATAATTCTGTGTATCACTCACAGAGATAATCTGTTAAAGATAATATCAATAAATAATTTCTTTTTTTTTACTATTTTTTTGTTTTGTTTTTTCCTGAGACAAAGCCTCACAGGGTTGCCCCGTGGTATGATCTAGGCTCACTGCAACTTCCGGCTCCCATGACCAAGTGATTCTCCTGCCTCACAGTCATGAGTAGCTGGGACGACAGGCATTAGCCACCACACCTGACTAAATTTTTGTATTTTTAATAGAGACAGGATTTCACCATGTTGGCTAGGCTAGTCTCCAACACCTGACCTTAAGTGATCTGCCCACATTGCCCTCCCAAAATACTGGGATTACAGGTGTGAGACACCATAGCCTGCCTCAATAAATAATTTCCATTTAAAAATAATAATAACAAGCATCATATTTTTTTATTTAAACTCTTTTTAAAACAAATTTTTTTACTCTAAAGGTAATTAGATTTAAGGCTGTTCACATATTGAAAACCAAAACATTTCAAGAGAAAACCTCAAATACTCTCTGTAAATCATGCTTATCTTTTATCTTCATGTGACTACTGACCGGGTTACTGAGCAAAGAAAATAAATCATATTCCCAAAAAAATTCAATCGTGTGCATATTTCAAAAAGAATTAAATTCAAAGTATCTGCCTTACACTGTAGTCCTTGCAAAAAATAACAGGGCATTTCAAACAAAATACAACAGAATTAAACATTTGACATATGCATAATTACAGATTTTTTGTTAAAAACTATGCACCACATGGAGAGAATTTTCAGGGTATGTCATGCAGAGTAGGAATAGAATTCTGTAAAAGGTGTTTCATTTAGGAAAACAAAGGCTTAAGATAATAAGAATAAATTTGACAAGTTTTTTTTGCTGATAAAGAACTGCTTGAATAAAAGATTCATAAGGAAAACATATTTTTGTTATTTTTAAATGAAAGCAAACAATCATTAGATAAAGTATGCAATTCATTCTTAAGACATAACTTCAAAAAAGTAGAGCAAGCCTTCATAAAGAGAGAAAAATAAAAGCATGTAATCATGAAACATCTAACATGTGCCAGACACGTATTTGCAGATTTTTCTTCACCTTAGAATAATGAGGATGATGATGATGTTGGTGGTTACCCCACTTTCTGCTTCCTAGTCATTCTAGGTTGTTAAGAACAAAATGATGAACAAATATGTTCCACTGTTCTCTCTGTTCGGAATGTCTTCCTCCTAAACTTTCATATGGCATACTCTTCATCTTTGAGATGGAGATTAAATGGCAGTTTCAGAAAGATCAACTCTGACCATAGAATTCCACTGCCACTCCCATACCCATGCTAATTATAAAGTTCTTCAATTTTCTCTAACCAAACATTCTCTGTTTTGTTTTTAAGGAAAATTTATAATGACTTATAAGTGTTTTTTTGTTGTTGCTTTTGGTTTTTTTGTTTTCTTTTGTTTTGTTTTTGAGATGGAGTCTTTCAAGTCCTAGGCATTATCATTTCAAGTTCCAAGGTGAACAAGACTAAGACTTCACTTTAAACTCTTTCTCCCTGAATCCAATTAGAGCTTTTGTACATCTGGATATACACAGAATCATGTATTTGCCCATAAATGAACAGAGAGAAATTATTCAGCTTTTAGACAAACTCAATTTTAACTCAAATAGATTCCTAGTGCCTTCTAAGCCTTATTTTCTTTTGTCCTATTCTATATTGGCTTCAAAATTAATCCTGCAAATTAGCAGAATTGCACTATGCAGTTATTATCTACTTGGCACGATTATGAAGGATGTTCTGATAAATGTCAGAAAATAAATTCTTTTTCTTTTTCTTTTTTTTTCTTTTTTTTTTTTTTTTTTTTTTTTTTTTTTTTTTTTTTTTTTTTTTTTGCTTTTCTTTGAGATGGATTCTCACTCTGTCACCCAGGCTGGAGTGCAGTGGCGTGATCTTGGCTCACTTCAAGCTCTGCCTCCTGGGTTCACACCATTCTTCTGCCTCAGCCTCCCGAGTAGCTGGGACTACAGGCACACACCACCAAACCTGGCTAATGTTTTTGTATTTTTAGTAGAGACTGTTTCACCATGTTAGCCAGGATGGTCTCAATCTCCTGACCTCATGATCACCCACCTTACGGACACATGCAGAGGTGAGAGTATAAAGTCAAATCACCTTTTTATGTTTTAAGATTACTCATTACTTAAGTTTTAAAATAGCAACAACAACAACAATACACATACCTCAGAATCTGAAGATGATTTTGTATCTTCTTTTTGTCCTGATTCTGATGTGGGTATCTTATCTACAAAATGTTATTCACACACACATATATGAGAACATTTATTACTGTAAATTGGAATACCATATAAAAATCTATTGCCATTTATGAACATTTCAAAAATAAACAGCAAAAATAGAATTTCAGAATTGAAGCAGGTTCAGTAAAAAGAATTGATAGCATGAAGAAAGATATCAGAAAGTTTTTTTTTAATAGCCATTGTATTTTGGTCTATAAAATTGTTTTGTAAATCATAGTACTTAAGCATAGAAAGATTTTCAGAGATATTCACTAATGTACCACTTCTATTATTTTGGTATAAAAATAAAATTGTCATTACTTGTTTGATCTTGTGGAGCTTGTTCAATAATGCCAATATCATTTTCTTGTTGTCCAGTTACTGTCTTTGTTGCTTCCTCCTATTACAAACAATAAACAAAAGCAACAATAACAAAAAAAAAAACTTCAGAAAAAAATTGTATTTATTCACTCACACAATTTATCGGTAAGACAAAAGAGAACAACAACAAGAAAAAAACATACACTGTATCTATCAAATCATAGGCACTATCCTGGGAGAAGCAGAAAATATACATGGAAGATAGATTCTGGCCTATATTCAAGAAATGGTAGAGATATGTGAAAACAAAAAAAGAACAGCAAAGTATAATTCACCAGTTCTACAATTTAAGTCAATAAAATTCATAAGGGTACAAAGGAGAGAACAATGAGTTTTACCTGAAAAGCATAGAAAATGCTGCCATAATGGGGCCATATTTGGAAGGACAGGTAAAGTGCAGAGTCAGGATACAAAGACTCTAGGTACAACAGCATGTGCAAAATAATAAGGCATGAAACAACATGGCAACTGAGGGATGCTGAAGTGATGTGGTAAAACTGGAACACAGTCAGAGGATATGAGTTGAAGAGATAAAAAATGGGACCAAACCATGTAAGATATGTGTCACGCTAGAATGTGAACTTAACCCTTCATGTAATGGGTATCCGCTCAATATGCAGATGAGTTACATCATTACAAATATATTTTAGAAAGGTGACCCTTCCAGCGATGTAAAGATAGATGAACATGGGGAGATGGGGCAAAACTAGAAAGGAGTACTTCAAAATTATAGGTAGAGGGTTAATTACGGTAATAAGATATGGAAAATTATAAGAAGGTAGATAATACAAATTTTGGTGTGTGACTGGCTTGGTGACCTGGAGCAGGTTTGAAGTACAGGATGTGGGGGACGGTTGAAATCAGGTTGAAGTGTTTGAGCAGTTCATGGCTACTTCCTAGATGTTATTTACTAGGATGGGGAAACCAGATGACTGAGTATATTACAAAGAGTCAGAAAAGAGGCAGAAAAAGAATTAAAATGATGCTTTCAGTTTGAGATCTATAAGATTTGAGGCATCCAAGGGGCTTGGAAGAAAGATCTGGATAAATACATTTGGATTATGAGTAGATAATCTACATGGGGAGAATTACATAGTGATAAGAAAATCAATATTTACAAGATAATGTAAATGGGTAGAATTAAGCAACACAAATCTATGCAGACTGTTGAAATTTTGAAAATGAAATTAAAGGAGAGAGAAAAATGTGAGATTAGGTTTGTAAGTTATATATTTCCAAACTTGTTCCAAGAATATAATTTTATTGATATAGGTAAATATTTCTGATATATTATTGCAATAGGCATCTTTGAATTGAATGAAAACATTTACTTCTAAAACAACAAGATTCTGTAAAACAACCTTTATAAAAACCTTGAAATTTTTAATTGTGCAAGAGAAATGCTTACCTATAGAATTATGAGGCATTTTTAAGTACTACTATAAAGTGAGACAGAAATGTGAAACCCTAGTTCAAAATTCACATGCTTTTATTATGTTCCTCTAAACAATATAATACTAGCTCAAATTGCCTATTTACACCATATAAGATGGCAGTTTAAAATTATAAGACCTTCCAACACTATGTTGAATAGGAGTGGTGAGAGAGGGCATCCCTGTCTTGTGCCAGATTTCAAAGGGAATTTTTCCAGTTTTTGCCCATTCAGTATGATATTAGCTGTGGGTTTGTCATAAATAGCTCTTAGTATTTTGAGGTACGTTCCATCAATACCGAATTTATTGAGCGTTTTTAGCATGAAGGGCTGTTGAATTTTGTCCAAAGCCTTTTCTGCATCTATTGAGATAATCATGTGGTTCTTGTCTTTGGTTCTGTTTATATGCTGGATTACATTGATTGATTTGCGAATGTTGAACCAGCCTTGCATCCCAGGGATGAAGCCCACTTGATCATGGTGGATAAGCTTTTTGATGTGCTGCTGAATCCGGTTTGCCAGTATTTTATTGAGGATTTTTGCATCGATGTTCATCAGGGAGATTGGTCTAAAATTCTCTTTTTTTGTTGTGTCTCTGCCAGGCTTTGGTATCAGGATGATGCTGGCCTCATAAAATGAGTTAGGGAGGATTCCCTCTTTTTCTATTGATTGGAATAGTTTCAGAAGGAATGGTACCAGCTCCTCCTTGTACTTCTGGTAGAATTCAGCTGTGAATCCATCTGGTCCTGGGCTTTTTTTGGTGGGTAGGCTATTAATTGTTGCCTCAATTTCAGAGCCTGCTATTGGTCTATTCAGGGATTCAACTTCTTCCTGGCTTAGTCTTGGGAGAGTGTAAGTGTCCAGGAAATTATCCATTTCTTCTAGATTTTCTAGTTGATTTGCGTAGAGGTGTTTATAGTATTCTCTGATGGTAGTTTGTATTTCTGTGGGGTCGGTGGTGATATCCCCTTTATCATTTTTTATTGCATCTATTTGATTCCTCTCTCTTTTCTTCTTTATTAGTCTTGCTAGCGGTCTGTCAATTTTGTTGATCTTTTCAAAAAACCAACTCCTGGATTCATTGATTTTTTGGAGGGTTTTTTGTGTCTCTATCTCCTTCAGTTCTGTTCTGATCTTAGTTATTTCTTGCCTTCTGCTAGCTTTTGAATGTGTTTGCTCTTGCCTCTCTAGTTCTTTTAATTGTGATGTTAGAGTGTCAATTTTAGATCTTTCCTGCTTTCTCTTGTGGGCATTTACTGCTATAAATTTCCCTCTACACACTGCTTTCAATGTGTCCCAGAGATTCTGGTATGTTGTATCTTTGTTCTCATTGGTTTCAAAGAACATCTTTATTTCTGCTTTCATTTCGTTATGTACCCAGTAGTCATTCAGGAGCAGGTTGTTCACTTTCCATGTAGTTGAGCGGTTTTCATTGAGTTTCTTAGTCCTGAGTCCTAGTTTGATTGCACTGTTGTCTGAGAGACAGTTTGTTATAATTTCTGTTCTTTTACATTTGCTGAGAAGTGCTTTACTTCCAATTATGTGGTCAATTTTGGAATAAGTGCGATGTGGTGCTGAGAAGAATGTATATTCTGTTGACTTGGGGTGGAGAGTTCTATAGATGTCTATTAGGTCCGCTTGGTGCAGAGATGAGTTCAATTCCTGGATATCCTTGTTAACTTTCTGTCTCATTGATCTGTCTAATGTTGACAGTGGAGTGTTGAAGTCTCCCATTATTATTGTATGGGAGTCTAAGTCTCTTTGTAAGTCTCTAAGGACTTGCTTTATGAATCTGGGTGCTCCTGTATTGGGTGCATATATATTTAGGATAGTTAGCTCTTCCTGTTGGATTGATCCCTTTACCATTATGTAATGGCCTTCTTTGTCTCTTTTGATCTTTGATGGTTTAAAGTCTGTTTTATCAGAGACTAGGATTGCAAGCCCTGCTTTTTTTTGTTCTCCATTTGCTTGGTAGATCTTCCTCCATCCCTTTATTTTGAGCCTATGTATGTCTCTGCATGTGAGATGGGTCTCCTGAAGACAGCAGACTGATGGGTCTTGACTCTTTATCCAGTTTGCCAGTCTGTGTCTTTTGATTGGAGCATTTAGTCCATTGACATTTAAGGTTAATATTGTTATGTGTGAACTTGATCCTGCCATTATGATATTAACTGGTTATTTTGCTCATTAGTTGATGCAGTTTCTTCCTAGCCTCGATGGTCTTTACATTTTGGCATGTTTTTGCAATGGCTGGTACCTGTTGTTCCTTTCCATGTTTAGGGCTTCCTTCAGGGTCTCTTGTAAGGCAGGCCTGGTGGTGACAAAATCTCTAAGCATTTGCTTATCTGTAAAGAATTTTATTTCTCCTTCACTTATGAAACTTAGTTTGGCTGGATATGAAATTCTGGGTTTAAAATTCTTTTCTTTAAGAATGTTGAATATTGGCCCCCACTCTCTTCTGGCTTGTAGAGTTTCTGCCGAGAGATCTGCTGTCAGTCTGATGGGCTTCCCTTTTGGGTAACCCGACCTTTCTCTCTGGCTGCCCTTCAGATTTTTTCCTTCATTTCAACTTTGGTGAATCTGGCAATTATGTGTCTTGGAGTTGCTCTTCTGGAGGAGTATCTTTGTGGCGTTCTCTGTATTTCCTGAATTTGAATGTTGGCCTGGCCTGCTAGGTTGGGGAAGTTCTCCTGGATGATATCCTGTAGAGTGTTTTCCAATTTGGTTCCATTTTCCCCCTCACTTTCAGGCACCCCAATCAGACGTAGATTTGGTCTTTTTACATAATCCCATACTTCTTGCAGGCTTTGTTCATTTCTTTTTCTTCTTTTTTATTTTGGTTTCTCTTCTCGCTTCATTTCATTCATTTGATCCTCAATCGCTGATACTCTTTCTTCCAGTTGATCGAGTCGGTTACTGAAGCTTGTGCATTTGTCACGTATTTCTCGTGTCATGGTTTTCATCTCTGTCATTTCGTTTATGACCTTCTCTGCATTAATTAGTCTAGCTGTCAATTCTTCCACTTTTTTTTCAAGATTTTTAGTTTCTTTGCGCTGGGTACGTAATTCCTCCTTTAGCTCTGAGAGGTTTGATGGACTGAAGCCTTCTTCTCTCATCTCGTCAAAGTCATTCTCTGACCAACTTTGATCCGTTGCTGGCGATGGGCTGTGCTCCTTTGCAGGGGGAGATGCGCTCTTATTTTTTGAATTTCCAACTTTTCTGCCCTGCTTTTTCCCCATCTTTGTGGTTTTATCTGTGTTTGGTCTTTGATGATGGTGACGTACTGATGGGGTTTTGGTATAGGTGTCCTTCCTGTTTGATAGTTTTCCTTCTGACAGTCAGGACCCTCAGCTATAGGTCTGTTGGAGATTGCTTGAGGTCCACTCCAGACCCTGTTTGTCTGGGTATCAGCAGCAGAGGTTGCAGAAGATAGAATATTGCTGAACAGCGAGTGCACCTGTCTGATTCTTGCTTTGGAAGCTTCCTCTCAGGGGTGTACTCCACCCTGTGAGGTGTGGGGTGTCAGACTACCCCTAGTGGGGGATGTCTCCCAGTTAGGCTACTCAGGGGTCAGGGACCCACTTGAGCAGGCAGACTGCCCCTTCTCAGATCTCAACCTCCGTGTTGGGAGATCCCCTGCTCTCTTCAAAGCTGTCAGACAGAGTCGTTCGCGTTTCACAGGCTTCTACTCCTTTAGCTGAGCCCTGTCCCCAGAGGCGCAGTCTACAGAGACAGGCAGGTTTCCTTGAGCTGCTGTGAGCTCCACCCAGTTCCAGCTTCCCAGCGGCTTTAGTTACCTACTTAAGCCTCAGCGATGGCGGGCGCCCCTCCCCCAGCCTCGCTGCTGCCTTGCGGTTAGATTGCCGCAGACTGCTGTGTTAGCAAGGAGAGAGGCTCCGTGGGCGTGGGACCCTCCTGGCCAGGTGTGGGATACAATCTCCGGTGTGCCGGTGTTACAGCGCAGTATTGGGGTGGGAGTTACCCGATTTTCCAGGTGATGTGTGTCTCAGTTCCCCTGGCTAGGAAAAGGGACTCCCTTCCCCCTCGCGCTTCCCAGGTGAGGCGATGCCTCGCCCTGCTTCAGCTCTCGCTGGTCGGGCTGCAGCAGCTGACCAGCACCGATTGTCCGGCACTCCCGAGTGAGATGACCCCAGTACCTCAGTTGAAAATGCAGAAATCGCCGGTCTTCTGTGTCGCTCGCGCTGGGAGTTGGAGACTGAAGCTGCTCCTATTCGGCCATCTTGCTCCGCCCCCCTACTGTAATGTTTTGTATTGGGAATGTCTGTATGACTTAAAGATTCA
>NW_022315560.1:0-3072 GCF_002776525.5 Piliocolobus tephrosceles
AGAGGTGGGAAAGGCCAGTGGATGAATGCAGGAACAGCACCAGGAGCTAGATCCCAACACTGCCCCGTGGGCTGTCTCCGGGTCCTCAGAGGCGGGACGGGGTTCCTCCACCCACCACCACTGTCTCCCCAGTGATGTAGCTGGCATCTTCAGAGCACAGGAAAGACACGATGCCAGCACAATCCTCTGGCTCACCTAACCTGGGGAATAAGGGAAGAAAAGAAGAGAGTAAAAATTAAATAGTTCTGGCCCCCTCACCTGGGACACAGGGAATGAAATTTGCTTAATCAAGAATTATCAGATGACTTTTCAGGATCAGTGTACAAGCTTTCTGCCTATCATATAGGGTTACCATGAGGAGATGCTGTTATAATTTAGTAGAAGCATAGTGTACTCTGCAAAAACCATTACCCATAATATTCAAATACTATGGAAACGTACTGTTTTATAGAGAGCTCAGGACACCAAGATCCAAAGTTATATAGATAAAATGGTGAGCAATTATTTCATACTTCAAAAAAATGGTTTCACATGTGCACACACTAAAGTATCAGGGAGTCTGTGTGACAGTAAATGGTGTGTTTAAAATGATTCAGTTTGTAGAGGTTTAACTTACAGATGACCTTTTCAGGAATCTATACTTGTCCCTTAAAGTCAGGTTCATTTGGTGAGAGTGTGCTAATTCTTATTTTGTCAGCGATTGCATAGTTAGGGGACACTTTAATCTGCCTGCCATAGTATGCTCTAGAGGTGGTCAGAGTGAGTAGCTCAAACCTAGAAGGGCTGAATTAGTGGTTCTCCATTCTAGCTGTATCTTGCAATCATTTGAGAGGCTTAAACAAAAAAAGAAAAGACAAAGAAAAACAAAAGCCCAGATGGTCAAGTCCTGCCTTGGACCAATTAAAAAAGAATCTCTGGGAGTGGGTGGGGCCTGAGCACCTGCAGTTTAGAAAGCTCCACAGGTGATTCTAATGTGAATCCAGGATTGAGCTACATGGGCTAGATCATTCATCGGAGCTCTAGGATGAGAATCCCCTGACTTATTAATGAGTTATAAACCAGGCCTGTAGCTCATGCCTGACATGAGAATGGCTTTGGGAAAATTTGGGATGTCTGGACCGGTACAGAGTTAGGCATTGCTGGCATTTGTCCTTGAGGGACAAGATGGAGGAAGTAGATAGTGCCCAGAAGCCAGAAGATAGAGAGAGGCGGGGAACTTAGAGGAAAGTGAGCCCATCAAAGGTGCTTGAACAGTTCATCCAGCTCACTGGGGAAGAAAGTAACTCCTTAGGCAAGGGGAGTTTGGGGCTTAGTAAAGCTCTTCATTCTTTTCATTTGGATTGTAGATCATCAACCTGAGTTTTGTAAACGTATCATTATTCAAGGGAACTAGAAAAGCATGGTTTTGGTTTTGGTCTCTGGTCTCCAAGGATGCTCAGAGGTGGAGGCAATCCCCCAGGTGGAGAGAGGACTCAGGGCTTCTCCCAGAGCTCTGCACTGCTGAAACCCTGATGTCTCTGGGTTTACCTTTTGAAAGGGAAGCTGACTTCTTGCTCAGGCCACTGCAGTGATAGTGTTTGTGAATTTGTGGTCTGTGAGGCAGAGGAGAGCCTGCCTGTGTTATCTGTGGGACTGAGACAGCGGGCTGTGGGCTGCCAGGGACCAGACCTTTCCATCTTCATGCCTCTTAGGGCCCTTGACCCCATGACAGTTTTACCTTCTTATCTGCAGGGTTTCTTTCATTCTTTCCTCTTTTTCCTTGTCCATCCAGAGCTGCAGGAAGAAGGGAAATCTCTTTATGTTTAAGAAGAGGAAAGTGAGGAATAGAAAGGGAAGAAGCTGCCCGTCCTCATGGCAACAGAGAATAAGTATGGAGAGACTTCCCTCTTTCACTTCCTATTTCTTTTCCTAGCTCCCAGCTCTCCCCACTGCCCTCATGTGTTTCATTTCTTTCAGGTTCTAGTGATGCATTTTGCTGCATCTCTCCAATCTCATCCATGTAAGGAGAGAGGAAACAGTGTGTGAGTCGAGTCTGAATACCTCAGTCTCCACCCTATGCCTTAGGAATGGTGTGATTGGGTCTGGCTTAGATAGGGCAGCTGGTACAGAGAGGGAATATAGAAAAGCCCAGGGAAGGAGAACGGAGTGGTTGAGAGTTCAGGAATCAGGTACTGGGCTTCCCTGTCCAAGAAGATGGATGCCTTTTAAGGGGTTCCAGTGGGATACAGAGCTCCCCTTCCTCACCATCCTGCTGAAGCTGGTCTTGATAAGTCCAGGTGCTAGGCAGTTCACCCTAATGTTCCTTGGGGCCAGCTCTACGGCCAGGTTCTTGGTGAGGCCCAGCAAAGCTGTTTTACTGACATTGTAAGGACTGAGGCCCTGGAGATAGAAAACAATGGGTTAGACTCATAATTTCCAGGTCATTCTTGGTTCTAATAACTAGACATAAAGGGCAGTGCTCAATAGGGATCTCCTGTAATGGAGGGGCACAGTTAGGAAACTGTCTTGTGGCTAAACCTCCCTTAGGTTATGGTTTGTGGAGGCAAGGCATCTATTTTGTGGACAGGGACTTGGTGGTGTGATTCTAAAAGGGGACACAAACTTCTTTGGGTAACAGGTGGGGTGGAAAGATGTACAGGATGGGATGGAAGGGGCAGTCAAAAGGGTTCTTACAGGAGATGGACTGAAGGCTGCTATGGAGGCCACGATCATCACTGAGCCGCCTCTGGAAAAAGAAGAGAGCTGACGGTCTTCCAATTATGGACCACTGCCCTCAGCCCGTGTGGGGTCCCATCTCACCCAGGCTCTCCCTCACTCTCTGTACCCTCGTTTCTCCATTTCTGGCACCACTGCCTTTGTCATCAGGGCTGGGGCCTTCACATTAATGTCCAGAGTCTGAAGCCAAGAGAAGAAGGGGAAATAGCATGAGTGAAGAGCACTGGAGGAGGCATGGCAATGAGGAGTGAGAGTGGGTTCCTAGGATGTTTGTCAGAACTGACGAAGATCTTAGGATGATATACCTGCATCTTGCACATGAAGAAACTGAGGTTCAGGGAGAAGTAGCTCTCACCA
>NW_022315561.1:0-5017 GCF_002776525.5 Piliocolobus tephrosceles
AGATCATTCTGGTTTTATAATATATACATTTAAATATGTTGTACAGTTTTCTTCAAGCACTTTTACTGCATCCCACACATTTTTTAAAGTTGTTTTCATTTCCATATAATTAAAATTATTTTTAAATATTTTTGAGATTTTCCTTGACCATGAATTATTTAGAACTTTGTTTTTTTAACATTCACATATATTGGGATTTTCCTTTTTTTTTTTTTTTGTTATTGATTCTAGCTTAATTCCATTGTAATCTGATAGCAGATATTACATGATTTCTATTCTTAAATTTGGCAAGGTATATTTTTTCACTCAGAATGTGGTCACTTTTTGTATAAGTTCCACGTGAGCTTTAGAAGAATGTGTATTCTGCTCTTATTTTTTCATTTCAGGTGGAAAAGTTTGGCTATAGTGGGCTGGAGTTGTGTAATTTTGTTTTCCCAGTTCAGCTAGGCTCTGATAAAACACCAGCAGTTAATACGTTTTAAAAATAGAGTTTGTTGTTGTTGAGAGCAAAACTTCTGAAGAACAAAATGCTATGACATATTTCGAATGGTTCCTCTTCAGCCTCATCAGAATAACAGAACAATTTCCCTGTGATACTTACTGAGAACCTATTTGTGATTTTCAAGGTAAAACTCACAAAATATAGGACTCCCATGACTGAAATTTTTAATTCCCAGACTTGTCCACAATGAGTGTCCAGAAACTTTTGAATTGTAGTTCAGGTTTTTCTACCCCAACACTTGTTCCCGCAGTGCTTTCCACTACTGAGCCTGCTCCAGTAAGTCAGAACTTCCTGTATTTGCCTGTCTGTCTGTACAACTGGAGGAGGCAGCTTGCCCTGTGACCTCACTCTCTTGTGATCTAAGAGAGTTGTTAATTTTAGTTTCTTCATCCTTTTATTTGTTGTTTGGGTACAGTGGCAACTTACAAGCTCTTTACATGTGGAGTGAAAACAGAGAGTCTCTACAAAGCTTTTTAAGTGAGTAGTCTACCAGTATCTATTCTTTCAAAAAAAAAAAAAAAAAAAGACATAGGATTTGTTGATCTTATTGTTTTTCACATCTCCTTCAGGTAAGCTCTGATTTTGGTTATTTCTTTTCCTCTACTGGCACGGGGGTCGGTTTGCTCTTGTATCTCTAGTTCTTCTAGAACTAGAACAGGAACAGCTTAATTTCCATGTAATTTATGGTTTTGAGCACTTTTCTTAGTATTGATTTCTATTTTTATTGTGCTATAGTCCAAGAATGTGATTGGTATAAATTCTTTTTTTTTTTTTAATTTGCTGAGAATTGTTTTATTGCTGATTGCGCGGTCAATTTTAGAGAATGTGCATGTGTAAATGAAAAGAATGTATATACTCTCTCGTTTTTCTGCGGCAACTTCTGTAGAAGTCTGTTGGGGCCATGTGATCAAGTGTTGTGTTTAAGTCTCAAATATCTGTGTTACTTTTCTGCCTTGATGATATGTCCAATACCAGTGAGTGCTGAATTTCACCAGTATGTGGTTATCTAAGTTTCTTTTAGGATGTTAAGGACTTGTTTTATAAATATTGGTGCCCCTGTGTCAGGTGCATTTTTAATAAAAATAGTTAGGTTTTATTGAATCAAACCCTTTGTCATTATGAAATGTTCTTCTTTTTATGTGTGTTTTTCTTAAATCATTGTTCATTTAAAGTCAGTTTAGTATGAAATTAGAATAGCAATACCTGTTTTTTTCACTTTTCCATTTGATTTGGTATATTTTTTTCGTCACTTTACATTGAACCAATGGGTGTTCTTGCATTTGAGATGTGTCTGTTGAAGACAGCACACAGTACATCTTGCTTCTTTATCAGGCTTGCTACTCTGTTCCTTTTAATTGGAGCATGTAGCTCATTTACATTCAAAGTTAATATTGATATGTGTGAATTTGATCTTGTCATTGAAATGTTAGCTGGTAATTATGCAGACTTGACTGTGTAGTTAGTTGCTTTATAATGTCAAAGTTCTATGTACTTAAGTGTGTTTTTTATGGTGGCTGGAAATGGTGTTTCCTTTCCATATTTAGCACTCCCTTAAGGACCTCTTGTAAGACAGGTCTGGTGGCAATGAATTCCCTTAGCATTTGCTTGACTGAAAAGGATCTCAGTTTTCCTTTGCTCGTGAAGTTTAGTTTGACTGGATATAAAATTCATCACTGGCATTTATTTTCTTTAAGAATATCGAGCATAGGCCCCCAGTCTCCTCTGGCTTTCAGGGTTTCTGCTGACAGGTCTGCTATTAGCCCAATGGGGTTCCCTTTCTAGGTGACTTGCTCCTTCTATTTGCCTTTACCATGTTTCTTTCATTTCAGTCTCAGAATCTGATGACTATGTGTCTTGTCTTAGAGATGATCATCTTGCATAGCATCTCACAGAGGTTCTCTACATTTCCTGAATTTGAATGTCTGCCTCTCTAGTGAGGTTGGGGTAGTTTTCATGGATAATATCCTCAAATATGTGTTCTAAGTTGCTTGCTTTCTCTCCCTTTTTCAGGGATACCTATGAGTCATATTTTTAATCTTTTTATGTAATCTCATATTTCTCATAAGTTCTATTTATTCATTGTTTAAAAAATGTTCTGAGTTATTTTTGAGAAACAGTTCTTGGGCTCTGAGATTCTCTCCATAGCCCAGTTGATTCTGCTGTTTAATACTTGGAATTGTATTATGGAATTCTTGAAGTAAGCTTTTCAGCTCTATCGGTACAGTTAGGTGTTTTCTTAAAATTGACATTTTGTCTTTCAGCTCTTGAATTGTTTTACTGTATTCCATAGATTGAGTTACAACTCTCTGCTCAATCTCAATGGTCGTTGTTCATATCCATATTCTGAATTATACATCTGTCATTTTAGCCTGGTTAAGAACCACTGCTAGGGAAATAGTGTGGTTGTTTGGAGGTAAGAAGACAGGCTGGCTTTTTTAGTTGACAAGGTTTTTGTACTGTTCCTCTCATTGGTAGGGTCATGTTCCTTCCATTTTTGATATTGCTCTCCTGTGGATATTGCTTTTAGTTGTTATCTTCTTTGATGCTCTGGGGGGTTTGATTGTGGTATATATAATATGAGTTCAGTCAACTGACTTTGTTTCTGGAAGATTTTAGGGGGCCAAGGCTGAACTTGGCACTCCTGGACTGTGTGCTCCAATTCTGAGTGGCTGGCACCAGAACCCTGGCTTTGGTCTCTGGCCCCTAGAGGTTAGAAACCTGCTGCACTGAAGGGGCTGAGGTGTTCCTGGTCTGCTTGCCATGAGACTCCAATGGGTGTTACCAGGCAAAGAGTTTTGCTGGGGCAGTGGGATCTTGTACTTGCTCACACATGCCAGCAGCTACGGAAGCATAGCAAGTTGCATGTGCATTGGCTGGGGCAGGACACTAATGACAGTGGGGCTGCGATTGTTCCTGCGTGTGCTTGCTCCACTGGCAATTGTAGCTTGGCAGGGTGGGGCACTGGATAGGGAAGGGCTTCCGGCATTCATGTGCATGGTGGCACTAGCAATGGCAGTGCAGCTAGGTGCTGTGCATCAGCAAGAGGGCATGGGGACAGTGGGGTGTGCTTGTGCAGTGGCACCAGAGGGCTATGCACACACATGCATGCCAGTAGGGGTGGGGAGGAGAGGTCCACATGTACATGCCCTGGCAAACCAGAGGCGGTGTGGCCATGGGTGAGTGCATGCAGGCAAAGCGGGGCGGGGACTGGGGGTGCTGTACCAGGGGAAGGGTGCAGGGAATCTGGTGCATATCAGCG
The DNA here is from genome assembly GCF_002776525.5 of Piliocolobus tephrosceles. Classification (NCBI taxonomy): domain Eukaryota; kingdom Metazoa; phylum Chordata; class Mammalia; order Primates; family Cercopithecidae; genus Piliocolobus; species Piliocolobus tephrosceles. The sequence goes on from NW_022315561.1 coordinate 3,762, forward strand.
GGTCCAGTTGGCTGGAGAGCTCTGATAATCCGTTGCCATCTGCTGGTGAGAGACCTATGATGAGGGTCCTCAGAAGGTACCCTGCTTGGGCATCTGAGGCTGTGCTACATGGCCATGGCCATGGCCATGCTGGGGCCCTTGGTGAGGTCAGCAGATAGGGTGGTGCTCAGATTGAACTGACTCCATCTCATAGACGAGACCACCCTATTCTCTCTAGGTCTGATAGTCATCCCAAGGCCAAAGTCTCTTAAAGTAGCAATGGTAAGTCTTGGGAGATGGGTATCTCTGGCTGGCGATGCTCCACTGCAGACATTGCTGCCCCAAACCCTCTGGACTCTGCACAGGCTGGAGCACTGCTCCTACTGTCTCTCTAAGTAGCTCTCACTACCAGCTCAAGTTTCTGTGGTGTTCATGGGATCTGCTGATGCCAGGATTCCAGAGGTCCGTAGCAATAGTGGGATACTCCTCACTTATTCAACTTACCCCTTCCCCAGGAGTCTCTAGAGACCAGGAAGAAGTTCTTGTGCTCAGTAGTCCCCTGCAGAGTTCCCTGCTACCTCTCATTTCAGCCCAGAGTCTGCATCCTTAGTCTATCCACTCTCAATTTCTGTCCTCTAAAGGTCTGTTCAAAGTGTGCCAGCCTTCTCAATGTCCCAGTCTCTTGGTGGGAGATGTTCCTCTCTCAGTGGAAGATGTCAGCCATCTTGGGTCCTCTGCCCAGCTTTTTGTATTTTAACCATTCGGCTGAAGGTATTGGACTATGTCATTGAGGTTTAATTTTTGTTGCAGTGATGATTAATGATGTTGAGTACTTTAACCATTTCTACATATTCTTTTGTAAAGCGTATGTCAAGTCATTTGTCTATTTTAGTTTCTACTGTTAGTCTATTTATTATTGAATTTCATGAGTTGTTTATATATTCCATTTATGAGTTCTTAGATGTGTATTTACACATACATTTTCACAAACTTTGGCTAGTGTATTCATTTACTATGTAATCACTTTGGATGCGTAAAGGACTTTAATGACAGTATAGTCTAATTTATTATTTTTATTAGTAATCTGAGCCCCTTCTAAAAATGTTTGCTTGACTTTAGGGTCCCAATCTTTCAAAGAATTTTCTTCCATAAATTTATTGTTTGAATTGTGAGTTTTATGTCTGCAGTATTATTTTAAGGTAAATGTTTATGTAGAGAGTACGTTGTTTTCAAATCACTTCTAATATGACATTCCTTTACTCATTGCATTGCTTTGG
>NW_022315561.1:5027-13787 GCF_002776525.5 Piliocolobus tephrosceles
CCAACACCTAAGTTACACTTAAAAGGATATTTGCAATTTATCTTCCTATCTTCTGCTAAGGATGAAATCAGCCATGGATGTCATATCTCCTGAGAAAAATTTGCCATTTTATGGCTTTTATTTCATACTATCTTTTTTTGCCACCTCAGCTCTTTGATGGACATTAAAAAACAGACCAAAAAAAATTATAATTTGTCAGTTTTGTGTCCTGCTCTTTTTAGGATATAATTCGTTTTCTTAGAACTTTCTACACCCTAAGCACAAACTAAAATTCTATTTTATTTTCAGCTGTGTCCCCATCTACTCAACCTAGAATTCAGTTTCAGAGGTTGTCATGATAACCTACTGCTTTAACTTTTTCTTGATATGTTTATGACATTTTCTGGCATTTAATGCATGCACAACCCAGTTAAATTTTTAAAAAGTAGTTATTTACACATGAATATCAATGAAACCTACAGTTTACAGAGTATAATAGACTGAGTTTCTCAGCAGAAAAATGGAAAGAACACTGGACACAGAGGCAGAGAGAAGTGGATTTAAATCTGGCTTTGACATTTATTATCTCTGTGATCTTGAGCACAACTCTTAACTTTGCTGTTTCTCAAAATTTCACCTACAAAGTAGAAAGTAAAATACCTACCCCAAAGAATTGATGAAATTAATTAAGGCAACATATTTAAGTAAGGAAGACTGTATGGCATTCAATATCTTTTCTTGAATCTGAATACAAACGCAAATATCCACCACAGAGGAAATTATAATTCATGTAAAACTAAAAAATGGCATATCTTAGTCATGTCTGTGGACTGCATTGTGGCTACTTTTAGTATATTTAGTATACGAGTTTTAAATAGCAATTATCTACTAAACGCGACTGTAGAAAACTTTCACTGCAAAAAAGAAAATCTGTTTCTTTTTTGTCACTTTAATTAAAATTTGTCTTATACCTTCTTGTTTTTTTCAGGAGATACTGAGATTTTGAATTCTGCTTTATGTCTATAAAATGCACCTTTTATGATAATAAATTCCTATTTGTTGCATATGTTTTTTTCTTTTTTTCTTTTTTTTTTGCTTTCTTGTTTTAGAGGTGATTGTTTCTGTTATTTGAAATGTTTCATTTTCTAATTTTTCCATGCAGTAATTTTACTTATATGTTACCAGCCATTATTTAGGTTTTTTTTTTTTTTTTTTTTATTATACTTTAAGTTCTAGGGTACAAGTGCACAACATGCAGGTTTGTTACATATGTATACATGTGCCATGTTGGTGTGCTGCACCCATTAACTTGTCATTTACATTAGGTATATCTCCTAATGTTGTCCTTTCCTCCCTCCCCACAATAGGACCCAGTGTGTGATGTTCCCCTTCCTGTGTTCAGGTGATCTCATTGTTCAATTCCCACCTATGAGTGAGAACATGCAGTGTTTGGTTTTCTGTTCGTGTGATAGTTTGCTGAGAATAATGGTTTCCAGCTGCATTCATGTCCCTTTGTAGGGACATCCTTTTTTATGGCTGCATAGTATTCCATGGTGTATATGTGCCACATTTTCTTAATCCAGTCCGTCACTGATGGACATTTGGGTTGATTCCAAGTCTTTGCTATTGTGAATAGTGCCACAAAAAATATATGTGTGCATGTGTCTTTATAGCAGCATGACTTATAATCCTTTGGGTATATCCCCAGTAATGGGATGGCTGGGTGAAATGATGTATTTCTAGGTCTAGATCCTTGAGGAATCGCCACACTGTTTTCCACAATGGTTGAACTAGTTTACAGTCCCACCAACAGTATAAAAGTGTTCCTATTTCTCCGCATCCTCTCCAACAACTGTTGTTTCCTGATGATTTAATGATTGCCATTCTAACTGGTGTGAGATGGTATCTCATTGTGGTTTTGATTTGCATTTCTCTGATGGCCAGTGATGGTGAACCTTTTTTCATGTGTCTGTTCATATCTTTTGTCCACTTTTTCATGGGGTTGTTTTTTTTCTTGTAAATTTGGTTGAGTTCTTTATAGGTTCTGGATATTAGCCCTTTGTCAGATGAGTAGATTGCAAAAATTTTCTCCCATTCTGTAGGTTGCCTGTTCACTCTGATGGTAGTTTCTTTTGCTGTGCAGAAGCTCTTTAGTTTAATTAGATACCATTTGTCAATTTTGGCTTTTGTTGCCATTGCTTTTGGTGTTTTAGACATGAAGTCCTTGCCCATGCCTACGTCCTGAATGCTATTACCTAGGTTTTCTTCTAGGGTGTTTATGGTATTGGGTCGCACATTTAAGTCTCTAATTCATCTTGAATTAATTTTCGTATAAGGAGTAAGGAAAGGATCCACTTTCAGCTTTCTACTTATGGCTAGCCAATTTTCCCAGCACCATTTATTAAATAGGGAATCCTTTCCCCATTTCTTGTTTTTGTCAGGTTTGTCAAAGATCAGATGGCTGTAGAGGTGTGGTATTATTTCTGAGGACTCTGTTCTGTTCCATTGGTCTATATCTCTGTTTTGGTACCAGTACCATGCTGTTTTGCTTACTGTAGCCTTGTAGTATAGTTTGAAGCCAGGTATTGTGATGCCTCTAGCTTTGTTCTTTTGGCATAGGATTGTCTTGGCAACACGGGGTCTTTTTTGGTTCCACATGAACTTTAAAGAAGTTTTTTCCAATTCTGTGAAGAAAGTCATTGTTAGCTTAATGGGGATGGCATTGAATCTATAAATTACCTTGGGTAGTATGGCCATTTTCACGATATTGATTCTTCCTATCCATGAGCAAGGAATGTTCTTCCATTTGTTTTTCTTTTATTTCACTTAGCAGTGGTTTGTAGTTCTCCTTGAAGAGGTCCTTTACATCCCTTGTAAGTTGGATTCCTAGGTATTTTATTCTCTTTGAAGCAATTGTGAATGGGAGTTCATTCATGATTTGGCTTTCTGTCGGTTACTGGTGTATAAGAATGTTTGTGATTTTTGCACATTGATTTTGTATCCTGAGACTTTGCTGAAGTTGCTTATCAGCTTAAGGAGATTTTGGGCTGAGACAATGGGGTTTTCTAAATATACAATCATGTCATCTGCAAACAGGGACAATTTGACTTCTTCTTTTCCTAAGTGAATATCTTTTATTTCTTTCTCTTGCCTGATTGCCCTAGCCAGAACTTCCAGTACTATGTTGAATAGGAGTGGTGAGAGAGGGCATCCCTGTCTTGTGCCAGTTTTCAAAGTGAATGCTTCCACTTTTTGCCCAGTCAGTATTTTATTGGCTATGGGTTTGTCATAAATAGCTCTTATTATTTTGAGATACGTTCCATGAATACCGAATTTATTGAGAGTTTTTAGCATGAAAGGCTGTTGAATTTTGTCAAAGGCCTTTTCTGCATCTATTGAGATAATCATGTGGTTTTTGTCTTTGGTTCTGTTTATATGCTGGATTACGTTTATTGATTTGCGAATGTTGAACCAGCCTTGCATCCCAGGGATGAAGCTCAATTGATAATGGTGGATAAGCTCTTTGATGTGTGGCTGGATCTGGTTTGCCTGTATTTTATTGAGGATTTTTGCGTCGATGTTTATCATGGATATTGGTGTAAAATTCTCTTTTTTTTTTTTTTTGTATCTCTGTCAGGCTTTGGTATTAGGATGATGTTGGCCTCGTAAAATGAGTTAGGGAGGATTTCCTCTTTTTCTATTGATTGGACTCTTTTCAGAAGTAGTGGTACCAACTCCTTTTTGTACCTCTGGTAGAATTTGGCTGTGAATCCATCTGGTCCTGGACTGTTTTTGGTTGGTAGGCTATTAATTATTGCCTGCTTTTTTCAAGGTTTTTAGTTTCTTTCAGCTGGCTATATAGTTCCTCCTTTAGCTCTGAGAAGTTTGATCGACTGAAGCCTTCTTTTGTCAACTTGTCAAAGTCATTCTCCATCCAGCTTTGTTCCGTTGCTGAGGATGAGCTGCATTCCTTTGGAGGGGGAGATGTGCTGATTTTTTGATTTTTCAGCTTTTCTGCACTGCTTTTTCCCCATCTTTGTGGTTTTATCTGCCTTTGGTCTTTGATGATGGTGATGTCCTGATGGGGTTTTGGTGTGGGTGTCCTTTCTAACAGTTAGGACCCTCAGCTGCAGGTCTGTTGGAGTTTGCTTGAGGTCTTCTGCAGACACTGTTTGCCTAGGTATCAGCAGCAGAGGCTGCAGAAGATAGAATATTGCTGAACAGCTAGTGTTGCTGTCTGATTCTTGCCTGAAAGCTTCGCTCAGGGGTGTATCCCGCCGTGTGAGGTGTCGGTCTGCACCTAGTGGAGCATGTCTCCCAGTTAGGCTACTCAGGGGTCAGGGACCCACTTGAGCAGGCAGTCTGTTCTCAGATCTCTACCTCGGTTCTGGGAGATCCACTGCTCTCTTCAAAGCTGTCAGACAGGGGCGTTTACCTCTGTTGAGGTTTCTGCTGCTTTCTGTTTAGCTATGCCTTGTCCCCAGAGGTGGAGTCTACAGAGGCAGGCCGGCCTCTTTGAGCTGTGGTCGGCTCCATCCAAATTGAATTTCCCAACAGCTTTGTTTACCTACTTAAGCCTCAGCAATGGCAGGCGCCCCTCTCCCAGGCTTGCTGAGGCCTTGCAGTTAGATCTCAGACTGCTGTGCTTACAATGAGGGAGGCTCTGTGGACATGGGACTCTCTGGGCCAGATGTGGGATATAATCTTCTGGTGTGCTAAGACCCTTGGTAAAGTGCAGTATTAGGGTGGGAGTTACCTGATTTTCCAGGTATTGTGTGTCTCAATTTCCTTTGGCTAGGTAAAGGAATTCCCTTCCCCCTTGGGCTTCCCAGGTGAGGCGATGCCTCGCCTTGCTTCAGCTCTTGCTGGTCGGGCTGCACCCACGGACCAGCGCCAACTGTCTGACACACCCCAGTGAGATGAACCCGGTACCTCAGTTGAAAATGCAGAAATTGCCCGTCTTCTGTGTCGCTCATTCTGGGAGCTGGAGGCTAGAGCTGTTCCTATTCTGTCATCTTGGGTGTGCCCCCCAGTCATTATTTAGTTTTAAATGTTTTTTGTTTTTCTTTTTTAGACTACAGTGACAGGTGTTTCCACATAAAAAAGGGTTAAAGATTTGACCGGCTTTTGTGTTAAAGTGTCTTCTCTTAGAATGATGCTTCTTTAACTTATCGTTGCCTTATTGGTAGAGGATTGATTTTGCAGTAATACTCTCCTGTTTATATACAAAGCTTAATTTTCATCAGTTACTTCTTTCTTTCTTATCACCACCAAGGCTCCAAGGGAAGCCTGTTCCTTCCAAACTACCTCTTCCTTCTGCAAAAGTTAAACCACTTCCTTTCTATTTTCCTGTGGCCAGTCCAATCACCCTGGCCTCAGGCTGTAATATTTCCCCTTTTACGGTATGACTTTCGTCCTCCTCAGAAATCTTCATAAAACCCACTTCTGCACTGCCCATGCAGCTGTCTCTGTTGGTTTGAGATGTTCATTTCATTACACACATGTAATTCAGAGCTGTAATATTATTTCTCTCTTACTAATGCTGGACAACAGTTATGAGTGGTTATATTTGTGCCGTTTGTTGATCTAGATGGTTTCTGGATGATATGTAGGGGTATGCAGATTTAAGAAGCTACTAGTATTTGAAAAATAATGGCATAAGAGGTATACATATATGTGAGAGAAAATTGTCTTTAAAGGTGTAGCTAATTTGATACTCATCAAAAAGATAAGTAAAACAATGTCTCAGTTTTATTTTAGTATAAGTCACATATAATTACTATATATTGGAGGCCACCTCTCTTTGTAGGATATGGGGATAGTGGAGAGTAGTGAAAAGCTTCCTTCCTTTGTCACTGTGCAAAGTGAAAATGTTGTGCATTGTTACCATGGAACCTTGACATGTCAGAATTCAGTCCCGATATGCAGAAGTTTTCCTACCCTGCCATGCAAGGACTGCCTGCACTGATGAGGACTTCTGCACAATCAAGATAATTAACATATTTAAGCATCCCTCAAAGTTTTCTCATATGCCTGTGTCAATCCTCTTTTTTTTTTTTTTTTTTTTTTTGAGACAGAGTTTCTCTCTGTCTTCCAGGCTGGAGTGCAATGGTGGGATCTCGACTCACTGAAACCTCTGCATCCCGAGTTCAAGCAATTCACCTGCTTCAGCCTCCTGAGTTGCTGGGATTACAGGCATGCGCCACCATGCCTAGCTAATTTTTTTTGTATTTTCAGTAGAGATGGGGTTTCACATGTTGGCCAGGCTTGTCTCGAACTTCTGACGTTGTGATCCGCCTGTCTCGGCCTCCCAAAGTGCTGGGATTATAGGCCTGAGCCACTGCGCCTGGCCCATCCTTCCTCTGGCAGTCCCCGATCTGCTTTATTTCATATAGTTTTCATTTTCTAGAAGGTTATGTAAATGGTGTTTACAGTGCATATACTTTTGGATCTGGCTTCACAAAGCATAGCTATTTTGAGATGTATCCAACTTACTGCAAGTATCAATAATTCAAAACAAGAATAAACCCTTGAAATTTTTTATCTTTCAAGGTAGTTTTTCCCAGACTTTGTCTTTTGAAATTCCATGTAAATTTTATAATCATCTTGACAATTTCTATACAAAAGCCTGATGAAATACCAATTAAGGCCGGGCGAGGTGGCTCAAGCCTGTAATCCCAGCACTTTGGGAGGCCGAGACAAGCGGATCACGAGGTCAGGAGATCGAGACCATCCTGGCTAACACGGTGAAACCCCGTCTCTACTAAAAATACAAAAACTAGCTGGGCGAGGTGGCGGGCGCCTGTAGTCTCAGCTACTCGGGAGGCTGAGGCAGGACAATGGCGTAAACCCGGGAGGCGGAGCTTGCAGTGAGCTGAGATCCGGCCACTGCACTCCAGTCCGGGTGACAGAGCAAGACTCCGCCTCAAAAAAAAAAAAAAAAAGAAATATCAATTAAAATTGCATTGAATCTATAGATATTTTGAGGACAAGTAACAATGTCACATTTTTTGATCAGTTTGATATAGTTCTATATTCTTAGAAATCTTAACAATTTTATCAGTTTAGAGGCCTTTTACACCTTTTGTTCAATCTATTGCTAAATAGTATGTATTTTAATACTACTGTATTTTCTAATTATTTGTTGCTTATATATACAAATACTCCGTATCTTCCAAACTTGCTAGACACAGGTACTAGTTACTTTTTTTTTGGTAGATTCCTAAGATTTCCTGCATAGACAATCATGCCACCTCTAAATACAGATTTAATCTTTGCTTTCTAATGTGTGATGAACGTTTTTTCCTATTTTATTTCATAAATTCTCCAATGTAATGTTTAATAGATGAGGTAAAAACAGACATCCTTTCTGTATTTTTGATCTTAGAGGAAAAGCATTCAGTTTTAATCATTAAATGTTTTATCGTATATGCCTTTTATCAGGTTGAGAAATTTTGCTTATATTCTTAGTTTGCTGAGAGTTTTACCATAAATGGAGATTCAATTCTGTTAAATACTTGAGATTACTGTTATGTATTTTTCTTCATTAATTTAATGGTATGATTATTTAAATAGCCTTGCATTCTTGCAATTAATCATGATGCATTATCTTTTTATGTATTAGTGGATTTAATTTTCTTAACAAATTTTTGTATTTATTTTTATGAAACATGTTGCTGTGCACTTTTCTTATATCTTTGGTTTCAGTATCAGGATAATGTTGGCCTCATATGAGTTTGAAAATGCTTTCTGCAACTCTATTTTCTGACAAACTTGTAAAATTGGAAACGTTTCTTCCTTCAATGTTTGGTGGAATTTCCCAGGGATATCATCTGAAACTGGAGTTTTCTTTGTATGAATGTTTTACCTAAAATTCTAATTTCTTCCATCACATGTCACTGTTTACTTTGATGTACAGCTATTTTGGTTATGTATTACCTTTTAAGTGAGTCTGGTAGTTGCTGTCATTTAAGATAGTTGCCATTGCATCCAAAATTTGGACTTTATTGACAGACATCTTTTAACGCTGATAAGAACTGCAGTGATGCCATGTTCCTTTTTCCTGATATTTGTGGTTTTTCCTCACATTTTTTAATCAGCCTGGCTTATCAACTTTACCGATCTTCCCATTCTGCTTTTATTTTATTGTTTAATTGTAATTTAATAGTTTTCTAATTAACATGAGCTCTATTTCTTTAAAAATGTTCAAATCTGTAATCTGTGTCTCAAAGCACTGCTTTAGTTGAAGATTAGAAATTGACATGTTTTCTTATTTAATGCTATGTTATTTACTGTCTACATTACAATATTTCCCCCGAAGGCATATAAGAAAACCTTGTATTATATACGTAAATTTAAAATACTGAGACCTGTTTTACGGCTCAGAAAGCAAATAGATTGCATATATGTTCACTGTATATATGTTCACTGTATATATGTTCACTGTAATAGCATATTATTATGTTCACTGTTTTCTTGAAGAATGTATATTCTGCTGCTGGGGTTTGTGTGACTGTCCTATGAGTATTACTTACCTTCTTTTGGCTTTACAATTATTTTTAATCTGAATTTTTAAAGATCAAATCTCTCCCCAAGTTACTCAGCATTAGTCAGATTTGACTGTATTCTAAATTTAAGTCTTTGGTTTACATGAAAATTAGAATTCACAGAAAATGAATAGTCTTTTAGTGTGTTCTCAAAAAACGTTGACAAAGTAACAAAGTTAGTACCTTTTTAAAACTGAGATTTCTTGGATTAATGCAAATGTGTGTGAGGAAAAAT